>NW_025533978.1:282500-320300 GCF_020615455.1 Coregonus clupeaformis
AGAAAACGCATTCATTTGCCCAAGTCAATCATAAGACATGAACAAAATGCATCAGTGATTCGTATTTCCATGAACTTTCTGAAACGGCAAAGGAATGCCCCTGTCTGTGTGCATGTGTGCGGTGCGCGCGTATGTCTACACTTTGTGTAGCCGTTAGCGATGATGCTAATGATAACCTTCTTCTGGTAGGGAAGGAATGGCTTTCCCCAAAACCTTCGCAAGTAAATGTTAACTACAAAGTAGCCTATGCCTGCCTGGCAGAATTATACCGTGATCATTTGCATCACTCCAGTGGCCATATGTTCTACAGCAACACCGCTTAACCAAACAAAGGTCTCTTCCTGGTGCACGCTTGCATTTAAGGGTAACTACACCCCAAAATCTAAATGTCTTACATTTTTCCCAGACCTCACAAATGGTCACCTGATAGGGTTTAAACATTGTTGTGGACATAGAACATCCAATTGTGCTGTTTTGCTATTAAAAAGGTGTACTTTTGAGAGCGAAAACCTGCCAAAACAGGGACAAACGGTCAACGGGGAAATCTAAATGGAGAAAAGGGAACTTGGGAATTAACGGAATCAGGCAAAACATGGAAGGGATTTTATAGTGCCCTAATGGACTACAGACATTGACTGTCTCCTAGACTAAAAACAAAGGCTGCATGTACTGCCTATATTTTGAGGGAAACGCACTGTCCATTATTTGATTTGATCAGGGCAGGGCAGCACACACAAACTGCATTTAGTCCAATAACAATCCATGATATTATTAGGGTGATAAATAAAAGGCAGTTGCTCCATGACACAAGAGCACGCTCTACTGGGACAAAAAGCTTACAGCACATGGTATTCCCAGGCGGTCTCCTATCCAAGTACTGACCAGGCCCGACCCTGCTTAGCTTCCAGATCGGACGAGATCGGGCGTATTCAGGCTGGTATGGCCGTAAGCGAGGAACAACTCTTGGTACACTATATAAAGTCAATGTGTCACTCACTCTGAAAGGGACACAGAAACGTATCCACTTTGTGACACAAACTGAAGAAGCTCAACCCTTGCTTACATTTCCAATATATATATATATATATATATATATATATATATTTTATTGAGTCTTGTTGGGGGGGGAAGAGGGCATATCCTATGTTGATTTATGACAAGTTCATTGACTAGGGCCCTATAAAATAGGCGTTGCGGACCGAATCACGGAATCCAGACATTAAACCGAAATTCAACAATATTCAAACATTTATTGAACTTAGTAAGAAATCAACTAAATCTATTCAACTTGTTAGAAAACGCATTCATTTGCCCAAGTCAATCATAAGACATGAACAAAATGCATCAGTGATTCGTATTTCCATGAACTTTCTGAAACGGCACAGGAATGCCCCTGTCTGTGTGCATGTGTGCGGTGCGCGCGTATGTCTACACTTTGTGTAGCCGTTAGCGATGATGCTAATGATAACCTTCTTCTGGTAGGGAAGGAATGGCTTTCCCCAAAACCTTCGCAAGTAAATGTTAACTACAAAGTAGCCTATGACTGCCTGGCAGAATTATACCGTGATCATTTGCATCACTCCAGTGGCCATATGTTCTACAGCAACACCGCTTAACCAAACAAAGGTCTCTTCCTGGTGCACGCTTGCATTTAAGGGTAACTACACCCCAAAATCTAAATGTCTTACATTTTTCCCAGACCTCACAAATGGTCACCTGATAGGGTTTAAACATTGTTGTGGACATAGAACATCCAATTGTGCTGTTTTGCTATTAAAAAGGTGTACTTTTGAGAGCGAAAACCTGCCAAAATAGGGACAAACGGTCAACGGGGAAATCTAAACGGAGAAAAGGGAACTTGGGAATTAACGGAATCAGGCAAAACATTGAAGGGATTTTATAGTGCCCTAATGGACTACAGACATTGACTGTCTCCTAGACTAAAAACAAAGGCTGCATGTACTGCCTATATTTTGAGGGAAACGCACTGTCCATTATTTGATTTGATCAGGGCAGGGCAGCACACACAAACTGCATTTAGTCCAATAACAATCCATGATATTATTAGGGTGATAAATAAAAGGCAGTTGCTCCATGACACAAGAGCACGCTCTACTGGGACAAAACACTTACAGCACCTGGTATTCCCAGGCGGTCTCCTATCCAAGTACTGACCAGGCCCGACCCTGCTTAGCTTCCGAGATCGGACGAGATCGGGCGTATTCAGGCTGGTATGGCCGTCAGCGAGGGAACAACTCTTGGTACACTATATAAAGTCAATGTGTCACTCACTCTGAAAGGGACACAGAAACGTATCCACTTTGTGACACAAACTGAAGAAGCTCAACCCTTGCTTACATTTCCAATATATATATATATATATATATATATATTTGAGTCTTGTTGGGGGGGAGAGGGCATATCCTATGTTGATTTATGACAAGTTCATTGACTAGGGCCCTATAAAATAGGCGTTACGGACCGAATCACGGAATCCAGACATTAAACCGAAATTCAACAATATTCAAACATTTATTGAACTTAGTAAGAAATCAACTAAATCTATTCAACTTGTTAGAAAACCACTGGCTCTAACCTCTCTCTCTTCATTACTATTATGAAAACCCCCTACACATTTGAATGCGTGTTGACTCACATCCACACCAAGGTCCAGGAGGTACTTGACCACACTGATCATTCCACTGGAGGCTGCAGAGTGGAGAGGGGTGTAGGCCTTCTTGTTTTTACAGGACACCTCTGATCCATGAGAGGCCAGCAGTTTCACCACCTCAATGTGCCCTATGGTAGAGAGAGAAGGGGAGGGATAAATAGAGAGAGAGAGAGAGAGAGAGAGAGAGAGAGAGAGAGAGAGAGAGAGAGAGAGAGAGAGAGAGAGAGAGAGAGAGAGAGAGAGAGAGAAGAAAGGAGGGAGATAGTAAGGGGGTTAAGAGAGAAACAGAGATACAAACACAGAGAGATAGGCAGAGAGAGGGAGAGATAGATTAGTTTACAGTGGTACACAGCACCATAAGCAACACCTACATCATGTTAGTACAACTGAAAACATCTAATCAACCTACTTAGTACATGATTCTGACATAATAACACACTAGACGTGGCTCATACAGCTGAGCTGTGAGACTAACACACAGTCCATTCATTCATTCATTCATTGGTATAAAGGACATTAGTCAGAATGTAAATGATGTGGTAAACTCATCACCCATGTAAGCAGCCCAGTGGATTGCTCGGCGATCCTTCTTGTCAAAGGCATTAATGTTGGCTCCTCTGGAGAGAAGCAGCCTCACCATCTAACAGGGAGAGGAGAGAGAAACAAAACACAGGTTGAGGAAAACTAAACAGCAAAATCCGCTAAATCTGGCTTCAAAGCCTTCCCTTTAAAATTATATATTTTGTATTCACAATGAATGAAAGATAACATGTAAAGACATGGTACATTTCTCCCCTTTTAGTCCCCCTTTGACCTCCCCCCCCCCCAGAATGCCTCCAAACACATTTAAAAAGAAAGGGAAAGTAATTGAGTTACATGTCAGAAAACAAAACAAAAGTATACAACAACGTTACTTCAAGCAAAAATGTAATAGCCTAACAATTTCAGGTGATTAAGTGATTTTATAGGCCTATATAGCAGTAATCTCAAGGTGGGGCCAAGAGTACTAATCTGGAGGAAGTGTTTGGAGCTGTTCAAAATAGGATATCATCGGGTCCCAGGAGGAATAAAATGAGTTGGTTGACCCTCGAATGGTAACTTCATTTTTTCTCATTTTAGGAACAGCTTCAGATCTTTGAGCCAAAGAGAGGCTAAGGGAGGATTGATAGATTTCCAATCCAATAAAATCCTTCTGCGGGCTAACATGGAGGCAAAGGCAATGGCATCTAGCTGTCTATTGGTCAGAGAAGGATTGTTGTTTGGTACTCCAAAAATAGCAATTTCTGCACTAGGCTGCAACTTTATATCAAATGCTTCAGAAAGGGTTTTAAATAGTGGACAAATAATCTGCCAGACGGGGACAGGACCAGAACATGTGGGTCAAGTCCGCCAAGGAGCTTTTACACCTGTCACATGTACCATCAATATTTGGGTAGAATTTGGACAATCTGGCCTTACTGAAATGGATACGGTAAAGTACCTTAAACTGTATAAGGCTGAGCCGGGCACAAGAGGAGCTTCCATTTACCCTCAGTAAGGCATTTCACACTCAGATCGGATTTTATTCAAAGCCTCCTCTGAACAAACTCAAGCATACAACTAGGGCTGTGATGGTCATGGAACTTCAGGTGTCGGTGATTGGCGTGTCTTATGTACGTGGTCATCGACAAAACTGACAGCTGACAGGGGGGCGGGACGGACATTAGCAAAGGAAAACATTAGCGCGTTTAGGCCAGTCTTGCTCTCAAGTTTGGGGAAGCTAATTTTCTCCATGAAAAATATCAAGCATTCCATGCATCATCACATTTGCAAACTTATAAAAAAAAAAAATTGTTCACCTTTATTTAACCAGGTAAGCCAGTTGAGAACAAGTTCTCATTTACAACTGCGACCTGGCCAAGATAAAGCAAAGCAGTGCGATAAAAACAACACAGAGTTACATTTGGGGTAAAAAAACATAAAGTCAAAAATACAACAGAAAATATATATACAGTGTGTGCAAATGTAGCAAGTTATGGAGGTAAGGCAATAAATAGGCTATAGTGCAGAATAATTACAATAGTATTAACACTGGAATGCTAGATGTGCAAGAGATTATGTGCAAATAGAGATACCGGGGTGCAAAAGAGCAAAATAAATAACAATATAGGGATGAGGTAGTTGGGTGGGCTAATTTCAGATGGGCTGTGTACAGGTGCAGTGATCGGTAAGGTGCTCTGACAACTGATGCTTAAAGTTATTGAGGGAGATAAGAGTCTCCAGCTTCAGAGATTTTTGCAATTCGTTCCAGTCATTGGCAGCAGAGAACTGGAAGGAATGGCGGCCAAAGGAGGTGTTGGCTTTGGGAATGACCAGTGAGATATACCTGCTGGAGCGCAGACTACGGGTGGGTGCTGCTATGGTGACCAATGAGCTAAGATAAGGCGGGGATTTGCCTAGCAGTGATTTATAGATGGCCTGGAGCCAGTGGGTTTGACGACGAACATGTAGTGAGGACCAGCCAACAAGAGCGTACAGGTCACAGTGGTGGGTAGTGTATGGGGCTTTGGAGACAAAACGGATGGCACTGTGATAGACTACATCCAGTTTGCTGAGTAGAGTGTTGGAGGCTATTTTGTAAATGACATCGCCGAAGTCAAGGATCGGTAGGATAGTCAGTTTTACGAGGGCATGTTTGGCAGCATGAGTGAAGGAGGCTTTGTTTGCGAAATAGGAAGCCGATTCTAGATTTAACTTTGGATTGGAGATTCTTTATGTGAGTCTGGAAGGAGAGTTTACAGTCTAACCAGACACCTAGGTATTTGTAGTTGTCCACATACTCTAGGTCAGACCCGTCGAGAGTGGTGATTCTAGTCGGGTGGGCGGGTGCCAGCAGCGTTCGATTGAAAAGCATACATTTAGTTTTACTAGTGTTTAAGAGCAGTTGGAGGCTACTGAAGGAGTGTTGTATGGCATTGAAGCTCGTTTGGAGGTTTGTTAACACAGTGTCCAATGAAGGGCCAGATGTATACAAAATGGTGTCGTCTGCGTAGAGGTGGATCTGAGAGTCACCAGCAGCAAGAGCGACATCATTGATATACACGGAGAAAAGTGTCGGCCCAAGAATTGAACCCTGTGGCACCCCCATAGAGACTGCCATAGGTCCAGACAACAGGCCCTCCGATTTGACACACTGAACTCTATCTGAGAAGTAGTTGGTGAACCAGGCGAGGCAGTCATTTGAGAAACCAAGGCTATTTAGTCTGCCAATAAGAATGCGGTGGTTGACAGAGTCGAAAGCCTTGGCCAGGTCGATGAAGACGGCTGCACAGTACTGTCTATTATCAATTGCGGTTATAATATCGTTTAGGACCTTGAGCGTGGCTGAAGTGCACCCATGACCAGCTCGGAACTTATGTAAAATAGCTGACTATTCCTAATGTGATTAGTAAATTGGATAGTCATAATTTAGGCTAATAATATAACTCAATCACAGGCTGTTCAATGCAGCGGGTGGTGGAGTAGGTTTCTTTTCACTGGAAAAATGTGGCCTTTTATTATTTTAAAATCACGCAATTCTACTACACTTTATATGACTAGAGAGATTAGCAGAATCTTTTTCAACACGACTTTCAAGTGGCACTGACCCAGTGATAAAGACAGTGAATATGCACACTCACCGGGGATATAGCCGATGCCAATAATACTGTTCCCTCAATTAAGTTGAGGATTTTGATCATTAAAAAGACATTAGTATTTTCATCTTCTTCTCTTTGAAGCAATAAGCCAATTGCTTTCCAAACTGTTTTCCCTCCATTGTATTTTGAAAAATTGCGATATGCCTGGTTGAGCCTCTCTTTCACTGACATTCACAACTCAACAGTCATCTATTTGGAAGCCTATTCGCCGCACCCGCTGCCTTCCGACAGGCTACGCGATTTAAAACAATCCAGAAGAAGCTAATGATCATGCTTTCTGGTATAGTATACACACGTAACATGTAGGATTCCCAGAATATGTTCTATATTCTCATTATTAACTCATTATAATCAGTGGTTTAATTAGAGTATGATTGGCTAAATAAAACAATGGGCCTATGGTAATGCAACATTAAGTGATTCAAGGAAACTAGCCTATTTTGTTTGTTTATTTGCTCGGGCATCTGAATTACAATTATTCATGAACAATAATTTTGCATAGCTTATTCTTTTAACATTGAATAGCCTATAAATGGTTATTACAGCTTAGTTATTAAAACTTCATTTCTCACAAGAATGAGGTTGTGAATTGGGAGGTTCAGCTCGGTCTGGGCCTTACTAGGTCCCTCTTTTAAATCGCCAGCTCTGCTAAAAAGTGCCCACCAGAGTTCTACATAGGCCTAGAACACGGCCTGTGCTCTGGCTTCACATTGATGGTGACAGCGAGATGGAGATTGTGGCCAAAGCAATTTAGCCAAGGCCAGTTCAGTTGCCTCACTTCAGCCACAATGTTGGCCCTGTTGTCTGTGGCGATACAGGACATTAGATTTTCGTCAAGGGCCCAGTCAAGGAATTCCGGAATGTAGGTTGTTTCCAAACAGTTGGATTTCAGTGTCCAGTCTTTCGTCAGATAGTGCACTGTTAGGTTCATGTAAGGAGTCATATTTACACTTGACCACATGTCCATATTCAGTGCAAAAATAAACAAATCTACGTCCTTTAGCTCTGCCTGAACCCTCCCCCTTCACCTTGTTGAACAAGGTAGGGACCGCTGTTTGAGACAAATACTTTCTCCCCGGTAACTCGTATAGTCTGTCAAATTTCCAGAGCATTTATTTGAAGGCGGGTTTCTCCACCGTTCGTAAAGGCACCATTCCTATGACTAAATAACGAGTTCCAGTGTCTGGCAGTGCTCGCCACTTATCGGTGTCCCGTTTGTGGTGCTGGAATTCTTAGTAGGTAGCCTATGGGTTTTGCGCATATTCTGCAAACAGGCTGGCCAAGTCATCTGGTTCTCCATCGTCGTTAGGTGTGAAACTGAAATGTGCCCAAACAGGTTGTTATGGGGTTTTTTTTTGCAATGAGAGCCATCTTTTTCACCTCACTCCTCTGATCTACTGTAACAATGAAAAAGGTCAGAGGTGAAGGTCAGAGGTCAGAGGCTACCCACCCACCCCCCAGCCTGTAGGCTATAGATCTAGAGGTACTATAGTTACCCCCGGTCCCCACTTTTCACCTCACCCCCCCCCCTCTTCAATTAACCTGAATTGACCTTCAAAGATTCTCTCCTATTCGCGCATAGAGCAGATTTGGTGATTGCGGTGCATCAAAAGATAGTCCATCTATTAAACTGTCTATATCTCCTCCAACTAAGTCAGCAAAACAATACCATATAATCAATAGTTAACACTCCCGCTATGGATAAAGTATATCTACATTAAAATAAAGGTGATAAAACATTTTATGGAGAGAAAATCATACTTCTTTTTGGTTTTGACGGTAATTTTATTTTCATGGTGTTCTTCATCCAAAACCGTCAATGTCACGGTTATCCAATTACCGTCACAGCCCTACATACAACCATTGTAAGTAATCGGATGCACAGTAAGCTCAACGTGGGGATAGGGCAGGTATAAAGTGTAGACTACAGTGTGTAATCATGTCCATGCTAATTGCTAACCTCCTGGTGTCCACTGAAGGCTGCATGGTGCAGCGCCGTGCGCCCGGCCCGGTCTGACACGTTCACGTTGCTGAGGAGAGGGACCAGGGCCTCGGCACAGCGGACTGCCTTATTGGCCGCAGCGATGTGGAGCGGCGTTTGCCAGTTCTTGTCCCTGGCGTTCACGTCAGTAGAGTGTTTCAATAACACCTGGACAGCCTCCTACAGGAACACAGTTCAAATCATGTTCAACTTTGTTTAAAGTGCATTTAAAAATCACAACACACTTAACAGTCAAACACATATGCACAGGAGTGTGTGTGAGGGCTGACAGTATCACTACACGTACCTCACTGCAGGAAGCCAAGGCCCGGTGCAGAGGAGTGAGCCACTTGTTGTCTTTGGCATTTACTCTGGCTCCTGGGACACAGACAGAAAAACAGGTGACAGACCGACAGGGGGACAGACCGACAGGGGACACATTCAGTGCCTAACAACACACTATACAATACAAGTAAAATGATATACAACATAATTCTGACAAAATAAATGACATACCTGTACACGAAGAGACAACACACAATAGCTTAGCCCTTGGTGCAGCCACAGCTCTCGGAGCACCTGCGTGAGCACATAGAAACTCACTGTCTAATCAGAGACTTCAACACATTAGTTCCCACAATGAGTTCATCAACCTGCCCATCAACAATAAGCACTGGGACTACATAACAGAAGCCATAAAGTTGAATTTTTAAGTCACACATGCCCACTGGGCTAGTTTGTTCCCACCACAACCCACCAGGATGATGTCTGAAGGAGCTAGAAAGTTCCCCTCTACCACTCCTGCCTCCCTCAACCGAGGTACAATATCTGCGCGCAGAGTAGTAGCCATGGACCCACTATCTAACATCCCCTTCAGCTCAACTTTATCCTGTACTAGCACAGTGGTGTAAAACAAACTGTCATTCTGAGTAATTCTCATTGTGTTCTGAAAAATGACTGTGTTGTTCTTGGGTACTGACTCACAAAAGTAAGAATAAACAGATTGGATATCATCATCAGTGGAGGAAAAATAAGAATGCCCCACATTGCCCTCCTCAGAACGGAGGCTTTCTAGTTTTCCTGAGACCTGCCAGTCTGTCCACATCCAGGGTTCTGTCGCTGCCCAGCCTCACTACAGTCAAAGCTCATGTGGCCCGGAGAAAAGCACTTGACGCACAGCTGGTGCATCTGACACTGAGCTTTGGTCCAGTGATTAGTGCTTCCACAGTCAGCGCACTCATGCTGAAGTTTGTGGAACTGTTTACGGGGCCCTCTACATTTAACATGTTTAAGTCATTTAGCAGACGCTCTTATCCAGAGCGACTTACAGTTAGTGCATACGTTACTTTTTTTTTTCATACCCCCGTGGGAATCGAACCCACAACCCTGGCGTTGCAAACACCATGCTCTACGAACTGAGCCGGCCATTCCCTCCACTACCCTAGGCGACGCTGGTCCAATTGTGTGCCGCCCCATGGGTCTCCCGGTCGCGGCCGGCTACGACAGAGCCTGGATTCAAACCAGGATCTCTAGTGGCACAGCTAGCACTGCGATGTAGTGCCTTAGACCACTGTGCCACTCACAGACTGAGTATTGCTGAGTATTGCTGACCAGAGCCTTCTCTAACAAAGTCAAAACTTTCTTTAATGTCCCACCCTCAGATACAGATGATGCCTGGTCTGGTTCACGGCCACATTGAGAAAAAGATGACACATTAGGTCTTTTCACAGGACCCACTCCCTCCTGAGGGCAGTCAAAAACAGCAGCAACCTGCTGTGAAAGTTGTGTTCTACATGCTTTACGTTCCCTTAACAGTTCATCCAACCGATCCTGTACCTCACTGGCTGTCCAGTCACGAATGGGTTTGCTCTTGAACACTTGGGCCAACTCTTTATCAGGACAGTTGCGCACAAACATGACTGCCAATTCTGAGCACTGATTGGGTAAGGTCCTGCCCTCACTCACAAGGTACTGTTCGGCTGCCTCTGCAGCTTTGTTAAGCCTAATCCAGAAATCTATTGGACCCTCATTAGCATATGGTTTGATTGAATAGAAATCAGCTAATGGCATACCTGAGCAGACAGTATCCCCAAAGTGTTGCTTGAAAACACTGAACACCGCCTTAACATCTGTGACAACAAGGTTGTTACGCTTCCAGACTTTGGTCACATCCCGTGCTCTCCCCATGAGCCTAGACATCACCTCCCCAACATTCCCAGACCCAGTGTAACCCCTCTTCTCTAGGTAGACTTCCATTAACTCCTCCCACTCCAGGACAGAGTACTTATCTGAGCCATCACCCCTAAAAAGAGGTGGAGCACTAACATCTGACTTCACAACCAGATTCAGCTTGGACGCATCAATAAAGGTTGACCCACACTGCTCAGGCAGGGGAAACTGCTGGGGTTGGTGAGGGGGACGGGCAGGAGAAAGACTTGAAACCCCAGGCTGCAGTAAACTCGCTCTGATAGATTCTCCTATCTCTGAACCAATCTGCTTAATAAGGTCACTAAGCTGACTCGGAGGCGTCCCATTATCACCGAGTACTGTGGATGATGGTACATCAAAAGACAGAGGTGGGATACCCTGGTCAGGTGGAACAAACAGCCTACCCCTCCCAGTGCTTGCAAACTCAGGACAAGCAAACGCTCTACTCCCAGGAGCTGACTGTACAATTGGTGTAAATGGAAGGACACCCCTCCCTCTACCCACACTAAAATCCACAGCATAACACGTCTTATGGATTTGAGAATCTTCCATGGCTCAACAGAGCACTAAAATACAATGTAATTTAGTGCATTCAAATACCAAAAAAAATTAATGCAATAAACAAATTCATCCAAAACATACAAATAAGCACGAATACCTGTATCTAATGAATATTCTACATTCACTTTCACTGTTTACAGTATATATTCACTTACAGTAAGCCATCAACAAATTCACATGCGCAGGTCGTGCACCTCATCCACATGCACAGCTCCGGCGGTCGGCTTGAGCTGACCAGTCGGCAGGTCACGTAATTAGGACACTGCCACAACTGGAATTCTGATGGTTGGATAATTTTTATTCGACCTGCACACGAAGAGACAACACACAATATGTTAGCTCTTGGTGCAGCCACAGCTCTCGGGCACCTTGCTAGTTGAAGGTCAGGCAAAAATGAACAGGTGCTGCATGCACACATTCAGTGCCTAACAACACACTATACAATACAAGTAAAATGATATACAACATAATTCTGACAAAATAAATGACATACCTGTACACGAAGAGACAACACACAATAGCTTAGCCCTTGGTGCAGCCACAGCTCTCGGGCACCTGCGTGAGCACATAGAAACTCACTCAAACACTGACCCAAATACTCCCGAGTTACAATAGGTACCCTAATTAGCGAGCTCGGTGAAAGTTGTTAACATACATCTTTATATTGTCCACATTGTAACAAAACCTGTAGTTGCGTAACAGCACTTTGTGTAACTTTACCACAGTTTTATATCGACAAATTACGGCGCCAAGGACAACATACCTTGCTAGTTGAAGGTCAGGCAAAAGAGAACAATAAGAGGGTACATAAATACAGATAACCCGCGATGGACCAAACCAAAATATACACAACTTTTACAATTAGGTCTATTTGCAATATAGATACATAAAAATGTTTGTACACCAAAAAATAACATTAGCTATGCAGCTGTAATTAAATAAAGAAACCACATTGAATTATTATTATTATTAACTTATTAACATCCCCTCTTGACCTGGCCTACTTGAACTGTCCTTGTGTGCAATTTGGTGCATAATCTAGGGGAACAACATCACACTACTACACATATAATTCAAGTCATACCTTTATTGTCATTCATGCTCTTATTTTTAACCTAGTAGTTTTGCAAAAGTGTAACCTGCGTCAATTCTAGGAAATATTGGAATAACGTGCTTAAGAGGAGCCCTGACACGCACAACAGGATAACACAACTACCACATTTTCAATTGACAATCATTGATTTAAATGGATGTGGTCAATAGATTTGTATAGGCATATATACTAATTTAATTTAACTTGTAAGCCAAGGTTGGATTAGTAGGTCTATGCAACATGCACCTGGATAACCGCGTCATGAATCGGAACGGGCTCCAACGTCCTCATATACACATTATGACAAAATAAAGATCTTAATATTTCACGAAATAAAGACATAGAAGAAAACAGGTTCTAGAAACTCAATTTCTCCATGGCAATAGAATGTAAACATGTAAATTGCGCCAAACATATCCAAATATCGTCTACAACTCAATTCTCAGCGCAGCATATTGGACGACTCCACAGGCATTGATCATTCGCGACTTTAAGTCATTCCTGTTATCTCTAGAGCATCCCGTATATTTATAGCGCTGCATTTCGTCCCCCTCTGACCATGGATAGGGTTGGGAGCATTCCTGAGTTCACTTATGGTCCCACTAAGGTAATCTTAGGAGATATTCCTTTTGGCATACTGTAAATGCCTGTGCATAATGTACCTAATAAAGCATAATTGTTTTAATTATCTTCAAAGGAATTCTGTAGAAGCAGCCTTTATTTTCAGACTCTGCAGGCCTGCTGGGAGGAAGCATATTACAATAAACAGGTAAGATTCATCCCACAAAAAAAGTAACCACAGAAAAAAAAGAGATAGATTTAATCCCAAAACAAGAGTTTTATTTCAAGACAGTTTAGAGAAGATGGTCATAAGAGTTTTTAATATCACTTGCAAATTGTGAGACATGAGCAGTTGTGAAATGTTGCGAGAGGCCCTTCTGAAAGCACATTATATGGTCTTTAGTGGCACGGTCTCACACCTTACCTCATCTTGCAGAAGAAGTTCATGGTCCACTATCTGCTGCTCCAGAGTCGAGGCCAGGTCTCGCCCCATGTCACCATGGAGCACATGAGCGACTGGCTGGTGTCTCAGGGCAAAAAATCCCTTAGGGAGAGGTGAGTACCACGTCAGCTCTCACCTTCACTGCCATTCTCTGTCACCAGCAGCACTCCAGGAGGTGTGGGTAAAATAAACAACAGATAAATAGGAAGCCAGGAAAGTTGAAATGCTTTGTGTTTTATTTGAAGGGTGTGGAAGGAAACCCTGGAGGAGGGGAACGAACTCGCTCGGCTGGTAAGAGAATGAGAGTTAGAGACTTAGACTATCAGTCAGTGAGCTCCTTTCTAGCCTTTCAACAACTAGTCAGTACAGCAGAATATATCTGTTGTGAAATTACACTAATGGGACTTCCTGTTTCCTACGGCAGACCTGGGAAGTAAACACCTGCCTAAAAATGATTGACATGGAGCACAAGGCTGTCTGCAAGCTCCGCCGCTCTATGCACACCACCTCTCCAGCTGGCGCTGACATGTGAGTTCCATGTACTGCCCTGCATACAGCTTGCTCCATTCATCTACACATCTGGAGCTATGCAGAAAATAACTAGGGCAGTGTTCTCTGTGTGAACATTGCACATCGTTTAGCTTTCTCTGCTGCTTTTTGTTGATTTCAGCGACCCCAAGGTCCACATCATCGTGGAGAGAGCTGTGAGGAGCATTCTGGACAAGCTGTCCAATAAGCCCTGTAGCAACCTGCTCAGCCCATCCCAGGTGGTGGTGGAGCTGGTGCCCAGGATCCTCCTGGCCCTGTGGCTTCAGCCAGAGGAAGGCCATTCAGATCACCCCATCCTCCTAAGCGGGATGGCTGTGAGTATGGTGGTGGCCGTAGGGGGAGAAGCTCTCCAACACGTTGAAGGCCTCTTCTCCTCACACCCCTTTCTCCCGGGCTGCTGCTTTTGACTCTGTGAGGTCGATCCTCGGGAGAATCAGCCAGTCCTTCTCCCTGGATGACCTCAAGACCCCCTTTTTTTATGAGCTCTGTCTGTGCCTTTGTGGCGGACGAGGTGAAAAGCTACTTCCAGCCTACTGCAGACACCCTGCGAGTTCCCCCTGTCCTAGTGGTGGCCTTCTCCGCCACACTACCAGCTGATATCCAAGCAGGTGAGTAGCACTCATAGAAAGCACTCTGACAGATGCCTTTTGTCATGACATCCTGGTGCCTTGTAGTAGTAGAGCCAATCAGGATTTTAATTGTCACCCCTAACACAGATGCAGACCAGGCTTCTTCCCACCTGGAGGTTGTGGAAATCCCCGATAACAAAGAGGCAGACCCAGCTTCTTCCCACCCGGAGGTTGTGGACATCACCCCTAACACAGAGAAAGACCCGGCTTCTGCCCACCTGGAGGTTGAGGGATTCACCCCTAACACAGAGTTTGACCCAGCTTCTCCCCACCTAGATGTTGTTGACATCACCCGTAGCAGAGAGGAAGACCCGGCTTCTTCCCACATAGTGGTTTTGGACATCACCCCTAACACAGAGGCACACCTGGCTTCTTCCCACCTGGAGGTTGCTGACAAAACCCGTAGCACAGAGGCAGACCCGGTATCTTACCACCTGGAAGTTGAGGACATCACCCCTAACACAGAGGCACACCTGGCTTCTTCCCATCAGGAGCTTGTGGACATCACCCCAAACACAGAGGCAGACCCGGGTTCTTCCCACCTAGAGATTGCGGTCATCAACCCTAACAAAGAGATACACCTGGCTTCTTCCCACCTGGAGGTTGTGAACGTCACCCCTAACACAGAGGCTGAGACGGTTTCTACCCACCTGAAGTTTGTGGACATCACCCCTAACACAGAGTCAGACCCTGCTTCTTCCCACCGTATGGTTGTTGACATCACCCATAACTCAGAGGCAGACCCAGCATCTTCCCACCTGGAGGTTGTGGACATCACCCCTAACACAGAGGCAGACCCGGCTTCTTCTCACCTGGAGGTTGTGGACATCACCCCTAACAAAGAGGCACACCTTGCTTCTTCCCACCTGGAGGTTGTGGACATCACCCCTAACAAAGAGGCACACCTGGCTTCTTCCCACAAGGAGCTTGTGGACATCACCCCTAACACAGAGGCTGAGACGGCTTCTACCCACCTGAAGTTTGTGGTCATCACCCCTAACACAGAGTTAGACCCGGCTTCTTCCTATCAGGAGGTTGTGGAAACCACCCCTAACACAGAGACAGACCCGGCTTCTTCCCACCTGGAGCTTGTGGACATCACCCCAAACACAGAGGCAGACCCGGCTTCTTCCCACCTAGAGATTGCGGACATCAATTCTAACAAAGAGGCACACCTGGCTTCTTCCCACCTGGAGGTTGTGAACATCACCCCTAACAAAGAGGCAGACCCGGCTTCTTCCCACCTGAAGGTTGTGGACATCAACCCTAACACAGAGGCAGATCCTGCTTCTTCCCACCTGGAGTTTGTGGACATCACCCCTAACACAGATGCAGACCCGGCTTCTTCCCACCTAGAGGTTGTGGACATCACCCCAAACACAGAGGCAGATCCTGCTTCTTCCCACCTGGAGCTTGTGGACCTCACCCCTAACACAGATGCATACCCTGCTTCTTCACTCTTGGAGGTTGTGGACGTCACACCTGAAGAAAAGCCTCTCATGGTGGCCGTCTTACGCCACTCTGCCATCTGACATCCAAGCAGGTGAGTAAGACTTATAGAAAGCACTCTGACAGGTGCCGTTCATCATGATAACATGTAAAGTGTTGGTCCCATGTTTCATGAGCTGAAATAAAAGATCCCATTCAACTGGCCAGTGTTTAGAACCTACGGTTTGCATTTATTTACATTCTGTCCCGCTTTTGTCCCTTTCCAGAGGATGTTGCTGTGGTCACCCTGGACGTCACCCCACACGTCACCAAGGACGTGACCCTGGATGTTCCATCCAGGGCGAGGAAAGGGGCAGTCCAGCGTTTTTTTGCAGGCTTTGGAGGGCAGTGTGCTGCTGCGCTTGCCACAAGGAAGAGGAGGAACAATATTAACTATTCATTAGACCAGAAACAGGATTGAACCATATACCATTAAATTCTTTGCATTATAGTTGCCTTCAATTCTGATTTTCTTCTGTTTAATTCTTAATTAATTTCAGAACATTTCTCTAAACTTTGTGGAGTAGGTTGTATAAATAGGTGGGAAACATCCCAATCCCAATTTTAATGCTTTTAATAATTAACTTATTACATTTTTTTAGATGTATTATTTGACAAAAAAGTGGAGGGCGCGACAAAAAAACTTTAATCATCATAGAAAACTCTTGCTCACTATTAAAAATGCATTGTTTTATTTAAGCAAGGTTAAAAGATTAACGTTTCGGCCTAGTCTATGACAATATGCAAGTTGTGTTTGCCCAGTTAAAGGGGGACCCAGACTCACCCTGGTTCTTGAGGGTTGCAGACACTGAATAATTATCATTTGAAATAAATGGCACTTTTCAAGTCTTGACTAAAAAATCTTTAATGAATATGAATTTAAATACAATTGACTTGAGGATCAGAGCAGGCAGGCTGACTGGCTTGCCCTGAAGGCCCTCTGCCTCTACCTCTGTGTGGTTAATCTCAGCCAAGAGGTTGTATGGGTTGTCTGTCTCTCTCTGGGTGTGAATCACTATCACTATGACCTCTCGCTCCGCCTGCCCGTTGGCCTGATTAGAAGGCTTCCCCTCTCATTCCTTGCTCACAGGAGCAGGGGTGATGGCATCCGGGGTAACCTCCTCCTCTCCTGTATCTAACCCATCTTTCTGGCTGTGAGTTCGACTGAGGTCACTCGTTCTCTCTCCCAGGGTGTTGGATAGTTTCTCCTCCTCTGTGTCTTGTGTATTTTCTACATTGTAGAATAATAGTGAAGACATCAAAACTATTAAATAACACATATGGCATCATGTAGTAACCCAAAATGTGTTACACATATCAAAATATATTTCAGATTTGAGATTCTTCAAAGTAGCCACCCTTTGCCTTGATCACAGCTTTGTACATACAGAATAATACGAAATGTTCTGAGACCAGGTTGCGCTTTCACCTCCCCGGTAAGAGGGGAATAAGGCAACCTCAGAGTTACATTCAAGGATACTTTATTGACACACACGGATGAAATGGACATGGAAAGGTAGTGGAATGATAGTGGTCCTGTAATGGACAGATAACAGGGGTAATGAATATGCACAATAACTGATAGCACAAGTAGAGCAACAACGCTATTAACAAAGGAAGGGCTGTATTAATGGCATAATGCTACCTGCGGAGTATTACACAACACAGTAAAACACAGAGAGGCAACTTACAATAGGCAATGGTAGTAAATATAAAGAACAACAAGTAAGAATGATATACATGTTACAAACTCACTTTGTGCACGTACACTATCCCACGGTATATCTGTGCATTCAAATTG
This sequence comes from Coregonus clupeaformis, assembly GCF_020615455.1. Classification (NCBI taxonomy): domain Eukaryota; kingdom Metazoa; phylum Chordata; class Actinopteri; order Salmoniformes; family Salmonidae; genus Coregonus; species Coregonus clupeaformis. Next base: position 300,162 of record NW_025533978.1, read on the forward strand.
TCATCGATAAATGCAATTGTGTTCATTGTCCGTAGCTTATGCCTGCCCATACCATAACCCCACTGCCACCATGGGGCATTCACAACGTTGACATCAGCCAACAGCTCGCCCATACGCTGCTTTACAAGTGGTCTGAAGTCGTGAGGCCAGTTAGAAGTACTGCCAAATTCTCTAAAGCCGCCTTGGCTTATGGTTGAGAAATTAACATAAACGTATCTGTTAACAGCTCTGGTGGACATTCCTGCAGTCCGTAAGCCAATTGCACGCTGCCTCAAAACTTGAAACATCTGTGCATTGTGTTGTGTGACAAAACTGCACATTTTAGAGTGGCATTTTATTATCCTCAGCACAAGGTGCACCTGTGTAATTATCATGCTGTTTAATCAGCTTCTTGATATGCCATATTTGTCAGGTGGATGGATTATCTTGGCAAAGGAGAAATGCTCGCTTACAGGGATGTAAACAAATTTGTGCACACAATTTGAGAAAAATAAGCTTTTTGTGCGAACAAAATATTTCACGCTTTTATTTCAGCTCATGAAACATGGGACCAACACTTTACATATTGCGTTAATATTTTTGTTCAGTGTAGTTATTAGGTTGGGAGAATGGGATCCTATCTGGGCTAGCTAAAGCCAACTTCATGGTTAGTAGTATGACAGAGAAAAAATAACAAGACAAATTTAAACATCACAAATCTGAGGGGGTAGGTGACCCTGTGCCCCCTTTGGGCATGACGTCTCTGCTATCAACCACATCATTCTGTCTCCGTGAATATTCAAAACAGACACATTCATTCAGGTCTGGTACAGTTCCTACCATATAGATCAAGGATGGACAATTCCTGTCCTTGGGGGGCCGGAGTGGTGTCACATTTTTTCGCGACACTCTAGGAGCTCAGATGCAATAATTTAATAACCTAATAACCAAAGTTTCGACAGACAAGCTGTCTTCATCAGGGTATCCTGACGTTGGTTATTAAGTTATTAAATTATTGCATCTGAGCTCCTAGAGTGTGCGGCTCTCCTTTTCTTTTTCAAGTGTTCTACTCCGATAGCCAGCACCTCGCCTAAATAGGTGTGCGTTTTTTCGCCTCCATATTAATCTGGTACTGGTCCTACCATATAGATCAGGCATGGACAATTCCAGTCCTTGGGGGTCGGAGTGGTGTCACACTTTTTCCCCATCCCTAGCAAACACAGCTGATTAAACTTATTGCATTCTAAACTGAAGCCCATGAGTACTTGATTATTAGAGTCAAATGTGTTAGCTGGGGCTGGGGAACAAGTGTAACACCAATCAGGTCCCGAGGACTGGAGTTGCCCATCCCTGATATAGATGCTCTGTTTGCACACATCGAGGGATGTGGTGACAGTGCAGACAAGGGAACACACATAAACAGCTTTGTCCTTTTAGAAGGTCGTCATAATCCTTACATAAATATGATGTGTATGCAAGAAATGCAGAGCCACTTCCAAAAACATATTGACAGAGTCTAGTATCTAGTAATCTAATCAATTAGTTTTCGACCCCTTTGTTATGGCAAGCCTAAATAATCTCAGGAGTAAAAATGTGCTTAACAAGTCACATAATCAGTTAGATGGACTCACTATGTGTGCAATAATAGTGATTTTCAAATGACTACATAATCTCTGTACCCCACACATACAATTATCTATAAGGTCCCTCAGTCCAGCAGTGAATTTGAAACATAGATTCAACCACAAAGACCAGGGAGGTTTTCCAATGCCTCGCAAAGTAGGGCACCTTTTGGTAGATGGGTACAATTAAAGCAGACATTGAATATTCCTTTGAGCATGGTGAAGGTATTAATTACGCTTTGGATGGTGTATTAATACACCCAGTCACTACAAAAATACAGGCGTCCTTCCTAACTCAGCTGCCGGAGAGGAAGGAAAACTATCAGGGATTTCACCATGAGGCCAATGGTGGCTTTAAAACAGTTAGAAAGTTTAATGGCTTTGATAGGAGAAAACTGAGGATGAATCATCAACATTGTAGTTACTCCACAATACTAACCTAATTGACAGAGTATGCACTCACTAACTGTAAGTCGCTCTGGATAAGAGCGTCTGCTAAATGACTAAAATGTAAATGTAAAAGAAGGAAACCTTACATGCATTGTGTTTGCAATAAGGCACTAAAGTAAAACTGCAAATAATGTGGCAAAGAAATTAACTTTATGTCCTGAATACAAAGTGTAATGTTTGGGGCAAATCCAACACAACACATCACTGAGTACCACTCTTCATATTTCCAAGCATGGTGGTGGCTGCATCATGTTATGGGTATGCATGTCATTGGCAAGGACTAGAGACTTTTTTAGGATAAAAAGAAACAGAATAGAGCTAAGTACAGTCAGAATCCTAGAGGAAAACCTGGTTCAGTCTGCTTTCCAACAGACACTGGGAGACAAATTCCCTCTTCAGCAGGACAATAACCTAAAACACAAGGCCAAATATTCACTGGAGTTGCTTACCAAGATGACATTGAATGTTCCTGAGTGGCTTAGTTACAGTTTTGACTTAATTCGGCTTGAAAACTTATGGCAAAAAAAAAAATGGCTGTCTATATAATGTATATTGCATATATTTTACAATCCAGTTGTGCAAAGCTCTTGGAGACTTACCCAGAAAGACACAGCTTTAATCGACTCAGGGGTGTGAATACTTATATAAATGAGATATTTCTATATTTCATTTCCAATACATTTGCAAAAATTTCAAAAACGTGTTTTCACTTTGTCATTATGGGGTATTGTATGTAGCTGCGTGAGAGAAAATATTATAATTGAATCCATTTTGAATTCAGGCTGTAAGAAAACAACATGTGGAATAAGTTAAGGGGTATGAATACTTTCTGAATGTACTGTATATCTGCAAGAAAATGATAAATATGTGAATGTTTGAAAGGGGGGTCATATAAACATTGCCTTATTTATATTTTTACAGACAATATTAAGTGAATTCTGTCTGAAATAGTCATGCTATAATGGGCATAGTTTCTCAGACCAAATTTCCATTCTGGCTGAAACAAAGCAATCTGATCATGCTCCAGTCAAATACAGCTATAGGGAATGCCTATACATTGTCCAATCTCCTTCCACACATTGATTTCATTCTTCGCATCTTTATTCAGAAACAAACAAACTTGAAATTAAGTGCTGTTTCAGTGTCTTGTTGCAGGTTGTGCAATGTTCAAAAGTGTGTGTGATATTAGCATTAACTTGTGTGTGTGGTGTCAAGTGTGGATGGTCCTATGTATGCAAATAGCCGAGATTGGATATTTCAGCACCATGGACAGCAGCGACATTGGGATAGCGAGATCTGTAATTCAGCAACACATGACACTGGATAGCGGCTGTCTCAGGTGAACTTGGCATTGGGAAAATCCCATCTAATAGGAAACGAGGCATAGGAGTCAAAAAGACTGAAGGAGAAGACTCCCACAGGAACTCTATGCTTAACTGTTCTGCCACATTCATTTCAAATGTTACATTTTTCGATTTGTAAATAAAAGGGAACACATCTGCAAATAATGTAAATTGACTTTTCTAACTACACTGTACAGCTTTAGTGTGTCTGTGTGTCATAGGTACAACTGCAAGCAATTCGCTTCTCAAATCCTTCTCAAATGTCTGTTTAATGTGAGAAACTAAATTAAAAACAACCGTTAGACTAATACAATGCGTACTGTCACAAATTATTACTATTCCCAACAAGACAACGAAGTGATGGTCTTTACCCACCATGGAGACTCATAAAGGCTACTTCCCCCCCACCAAAAGTTCCCACGCAGAGCGATGTTGTTTACTACATCATTATGCATATGTAGCGTGGTTCGTTCTGCGTTGTGTACTTTTAATTAGGACACTGCCACAACTGGAATTCTGATGGTTGGATAATTTTTATTCGACCTGCACACGAAGAGACAAAAAAATTATGTTAGCCCTTGGTGCAGCCACAGCTCTCGGGCACCTTGCTAGTTGAAGGTCAGGCAAAAGAGAACAGGTGCTGCATGCACACATTCAGTGCCTAACAACACACTATACAATACAAGTAAAATGATATTCAACATAATTCTGACAAAATAAATGACATACCTGTACACGAAGAGACAACACACAATAGGTTAGCCCTTGGTGCAGCCACAGCTCTCGAGCACCTGCGTGAGCACATAGAAACTCACTCAAACACTGACCCAAATACTCCCGAGTTACAATAGGTACCCAAATTAGCGAGCTTGGTGAAAGTTGTTAACATAAATCTTTATATTGTCCACATTGTAACAAAACCTATAGTTGCGTAACAGCACTTTGTGTAACTTTACCACAGTTTTATATTGACAAATTACGGCGCCAAGGACAACATACCTTGCTAGTTGAAGGACAGCCAAAAGAGAACAATAAGAGGGTACATAAATACAGATAACCCGCGATGGACCAAACCAAAATATACAAAACTTTTACAATTAGGTGTATTTACAATATAAATATATAAAAATGTTTGTACACCAAAAAATTACATTAGCTATGCAGCTGTAATTAAATAAAAACCACATTGAATTAATATTATTATTATTATTATTATTAACTTATTAACATCCCCTCTTGACCTGGCCTAGTTGAACTGTCCTTGTGTGCAACTTGGTGCATAATCTAGGGGAACAACATCACACTACTACATTCACCCCTACTGTTTTACACTATATTATAAACACAAAACAAAACACATTACCTCGAAGGTAACAAAGCAAAGAAAGAAAAAAACATTCCACACCCACAGGGCGACAGAGTAACCCAGTGTAGTCCCTTAATTCTAGACCCACAAATGGTCGATCAGCTGGAAAGCTATCCCGTGAAGGATTAGGAAAAATAAGAGGTAGCTAATCCCTTATTCAACCCTATACAAAAAATGCCAAATACATTTTATGCTGATGAACTACACACAAAGTTACATGAATTGTCAAAAATATTAGACAAACCCACAAATCACTCTAAGACCCACTTAGATTACCACATACACATAACAAAGAAAAGGTAGGCAATATCCTACCGTCACTGAGAAACCAAGAATTGTTTCATTTCCTGTGTAGACATAGTTTGGATTAGCCTATTCACTGGATTAATAAATCTACCTAGTCTAGTCCGAACACCCTCACCCAAAAACCTAGCAGGAATGTCACGGACAGCACCAACCGTGCTCAAAGGTCTAACCTCAGGTTGGGGAGTACTACAGATCAGCATATCCGGAGCCAGCACACTTTCAATTTCCGACTCAACACTAGTAGTGTCAGACGACTGATCAGAATCCTGGTAGATTGTCACAGACCAGACTGACAAAGCATCTTCAACCAAGTTAACAACATCAGGCACAGCACCATCCCAGCTGAGTGGAGTTTCACTATCAGAATTCTTGTAGGCTTTGGGGATCTCAGCCCCGAAACCTGAAGGATCTGGAGAAGGTCTGTATGGAGGAGCGGGCCAAAATCCCTGCTGCAGTGTGTGCAAACCTGGTCAAGACCTACAGGAAACGTATGATCTCTGTAATTGCAAACAAAGGTTTCTGTACCAAATAATAAGTTCTGCTTTTCTGATGTATCAAATACTTATGTCATGCAATAAAATGCAAATTAATTACTTAAAAATCATACAATGTGATTTTCTGGATTTTTGTTTTACATTCCGTCTCTCACAGTTGAAGTGTATGTATGATAAAAATTACAGACCTCTACATGCTTTGTAAGTAGGAAAACCTGCAAAATCAGCAGTGTATCAAATACTTGTTCTCCCCACTGTATGTACTGGATATCATTTTTATTTTACATTTTTAGTCATTTAGCAGACGCTCTTATCCAGAGCGACTTACAGTTAGTGAGTGCATACATCATTTTTATTTTTCATACTGGCCCCCCCGTGGGAATCGAACCCACAACCCTGGCGTTGCAAACGCCATGCTCTACCAACTGAGCAACATCCCTGCCGGCCATTCCCTCCCCTACCCTGGACAACGCTGGGCCAATTGTGCGGCGCCCCATGGGTCTCCCGGTCGCAGCCGGCTACGACAGAGCCTGGATTCGAACCAGAATCTCTAGTGGCACAGCTAGCACTGCGATGCAGTGCCTTAGACCACTGCGCCACTCAAAGGGTGCCAGCTTTGCAACCCATCTCTGCTCGCATGCATCGTCTCGGCTTTGTAAGAATATATTTGAGTGGATCGTTGTCGGTCCACACAGTAAACTTATGCCCTCGCAGCCAATGGCTGAATTTATCATGAATGGCCCATTTCATGGCTAGAAATTCCAGCCGGTGAGCAGGATACTTGGATTGTGCATGATTAAGAGATTTACTAGCAAAAGCTATCGGCCTGGCTATGTCCTTCCCATCTTGCACTTGTGATAGTACAGCTCCCAAACCACTAGTAGATGCATCCACGGAAAGTAGAAATGGCTGAGAAAAATCTGGATGAACCAGCAGTGCCTGGTCAACTAGTGCTGATTTCAAAGCTTCAAAAGCGAGTCGACATTCGGCAGTCCAGTCTGCAGCAGTGAGCCTGCGAGGGGGACCAGGCCTCTTCCTACCCTTGCCTCTCCTAGGCTTCTTCTGACCTGTAGTTAGCTGAAACAATGGCCTAGCAACCATGGAACAATTCTCAATGTAGTGCTAATAGTATACTACCATACCAAGGAAAGAACCTATTTTGATAGGAGACGGTGTGACACCATCAGCTTCACTCTCAGCTTCACTCTCAGTCACATTCAAAATGGTTTGAACTTTAGCAGGGTCAGTGGCTACACCCTCCTGAGAAATGATGTGGCCCAAAAACTTTACAGACCTCCTCAGAAACTTGCACTTAGACGGAGACAGTTTAAGGTTGTGCGCCTGCAACCGCTGAAAAACCATCTCAAGTCTCTGCAGACTCTCTTCCTCCGTCTTAGCAAAAACCATCAGATCATCCAAGTAACAAAGGAGACTTAGAACGTTTTGGTCACCAAAGATGGTCAGCATCATTCTCATAAAAGTAGCCGGGCTGTTGCAGAGGCCCTGAGGTAACCGATTGTACTCGTGCAGACCTAAAGGGGAGGAAAAGGCAGTGTATTTCTTGTCCTCTTCATGCAGTGGCACGTTGTAATACCCTGACGTCAAATCCATTGTGCTGAAGAAGGCATTACCTCCCAGCGCGGCCAGTACATCAGCCTGATGAGGCAGGGGATGAGCATCCTTTACTGTGCGGGCATTTAACCAGCTTTTTCCATACCAGCACCAATGGTGAGGCATACTCGCTGCTGGATTTTCTGACGATTTCCTTTTCCTCCATATCATCCAGTGTTTCCCTGAGTTTTTGGTAATGAGCTGGAGACAGCCTACGATAAGGTCATCGAAATGGGCGGTCATCAGTCAGCCGTATGCGAAGGCAGAACTCCTTTGCCTCGCCACAATCTAGGCTATGTCTAGAGAACACTGTGTCATACTTCCCAATTAAGTTGACAAGTTTATCTTTCCAGAACTGTGAAACTGGACACTCCTCAACAGACAGGCCTTGAAGTCCAAGATTCCTCAGTGTACTGTTGCCATTATCTACACTGCCACCAACTGAACTCTTAGCTGTCAGACTGCCATGTGATCTGTCACATTGAGCCTTTGCCACATTCTGATGAGCTGCTTGCTGCTTGACATCATTAAAATACTCCAATGCAATGCAAGGGTACACATCCGCCACTTTAGCATTTCGTCTCAGGGTAACTGGCGATGTTGTTGGATTCACAATCTTCACAGGGAGCCATCCATCCCCCCACAGAGGCGTAACTACTCTCCCCACTAGTATGTGTCGATTCACACAACGAGACGTGCTGGGCTCGACAACAACAGTACTGCCCACAGAGAGTTTTGTCTTTGGCGGTAGGCGGCCCCACACCAGATGCTCACTCATGGGTTGGAGCGTTACTGCTATCTTCAACTTAATGGTGCCCACTTTATCTGGGATGGAGTCTCCTCTCCATCTCTCCAGATTTGACATCACACTGGCTAGAGGAACCTGGTGTACCCGCCACCCGCCAGTAGCTGTCATTTGATTTGAACTGTCTAATCAGAGACTTCAACACATTAGTTCCCACAATGAGTTCATCAACCTGCCCATCAACAATAAGCACTGGGACTACATAACAGAAGCCATAAAGTTGAATTTTTAAGTCACACATGCCCACTGGGCTAGTTTGTTCCCACCACAACCCACCAGGATGATGTCTGAAGGAGCTAGAAAGTTCCCCTCTACCACTCCTGCCTCCCTCAACCGAGGTACAATATCTGCGCGCAGAGTAGTAGCCATGGACCCACTATCTAACATCCCCTTCAGCTCAACTTTATCCTGTACTAGCACAGTGGTGTAAAACAAACTGTCATTCTGATTGTGTTCTGAAAAATGACTGTGTTGTTCTTGGGTACTGACTCACAAAAGTAAGAATAAACAGATTGGATATCATCATCAGTGGAGGAAAAATAAGAATGCCCCACATTGCCCTCATTTAGCAGACGCTCTTATCCAGAGCAACTTACAGTTAGTGCATACGTTATTAATTTTTTTCATACCCCCGTGGGAATCGAACCCACAACCCTGGCGTTGCAAACACCATGCTCTACGAACTGAGCCGGCCATTCCCTCCACTACCCTAGGCGACGCTGGTCCAATTGTGCGCCGCCCCATGGGTCTCCCGGTCGCGGCCGGCTACGACAGAGCCTGGATTCGAACCAGGATCTCTAGTGGCACAGCTAGCACTGCGATGTAGTGCCTTAGACCACTGCGCCACTCACAGACTGAGTATTGCTGACCAGAGCCTTCTCTAACAAAGTCAAAACTTTCTTTAATGTCCCACCCTCAGATACAGATGGTGCCTGGTCTGGTTCACGGCCACATTGAGAAAAAGATGACACATTAGGTCTTTTCACAGGACCCACTCCCTCCTGAGGGCAGTCAAAAACAGCAGCAACCTGCTGTGAAAGTTGTGTTCTACATGCTTTACGTTCCCTTAACAGTTCATCCAACCGATCCTGTACCTCACTGGCTGTCCAGTCACGAATGGGTTTGCTCTTGAACACTTGGGCCAACTCTTTATCAGGACAGTTGCGTACAAACATGACTGCCAACTCTGAGCACTGATTGGGTAAGGTCCTGCCCTCACTCACAAGGTACTGTTCGGCTGCCTCTGCAGCTTTGTTAAGCCTAATCCAGAAATCTATTGGACCCTCATTAGCATATGGTTTGATTGAATAGAAATCAGCTAATGGCATACCTGAGCAGACAGTATCCCCAAAGTGTTGCTTGAAAACACTGAACACCGCCTTAACATCTGTGACAACAAGGTTGTTACGCTTCCAGACTTTGGTCACATCCCGTGCCCTCCCCATGAGCCTAGACATCACCTCCCCAACATTCCCAGACCCAGTGTAACCCCTCTTCTCTAGGTAGACTTCCATTAACTCCTCCCACTCCAGGACAGAGTACTTATCTGAGCCATCACCCCTAAAAAGAGGTGGAGCACTAACATCTGACTTCACAACCAGATTCAGCTTGGACGCATCAATAAAGGTTGACCCACACTGCTCAGGCAGGGGAAACTGCTGGGGTTGGTGAGGGGGACGGGCAGGAGAAAGACTTGAAACCCCAGGCTGCAGTAAACTCGCTCTGATAGATTCTCCTATCTCTGAACCAATCTGCTTAATAAGGTCACTAAGCTGACTCGGAGGAGTCCCATTATCACCGAGTACTGTGGATGATGGTACATCAAAAGACAGAGGTGGGATACCCTGGTCAGGTGGAACAAACAGCCTACCCCTCCCAGTGCTTGCAAACTCAGGACTAGCAAACGCTCTACTCCCAGGAGCTGACTGTACAATTGGTGTAAATGGAAGGACACCCCTCCCTCTACCCACACTAAAATCCCCAGCATAACACGTCTTATGGATTTGAGAATCTTCCATGGCTCAACAGAGCACTAAAATACAATGTAATTTAGTGCATTCAAATACCAAAAAAATTAATGCAATAAACAAATTCATCCAAAACATACAAATAAGCACGAATACCTGTATTTAATGAATATGCTACATTCACTTTCACTGTTTACAGTATATATTCACTTACAGTAAGCCATCAACAAATTCACATGCGCAGGTCGTGCACCTCATCCACATGCACAGCTCCGGCAGTCGGCTTGAGCTGACCAGTCGGCAGGTCACGTAATTAGGACACTGCCACAACTGGAATTCTGATGGTTGGATAATTTTTATTCGACCTGCACACGAAGAGACAACACACAATATGTTAGCTCTTGGTGCAGCCACAGCTCTCGGGCACCTTGCTAGTTGAAGGTCAGGCAAAGAGAACAGGTGCTGCATGCACACATTCAGTGCCTAACAACACACTATACAATACAAGTAAAATGATATACAACATAATTCTGACAAAATAAATGACATACCTGTACACGAAGAGACAACACACAATAGCTTAGCCCTTGGTGCAGCCACAGCTCTCGGAGCACCTGCGTGAGCACATAGAAACTCACTGTCTAATCAGAGACTTCAACACATTAGTTCCCACAATGAGTTCATCAACCTTCCCATCAACAATAAGCACTGGGACTACATAACAGAAGCCATAAAGTTGAATTTTTAAGTCACACATGCCCACTGGGCTAGTTTGTTCCCACTACAACCCACCAGGATGATGTCTGAAGGAGCTAGAAAGTTCCCCTCTACCACTCCTGCCTCCCTCAACCGAGGTACAATATCTGCGCGCAGAGTAGTAGCCATGGACCCACTATCTAACATCCCCTTCAGCTCAACTTTATCCTGTACTAGCACAGTGGTGTAAAACAAACTGTCATTCTGAGAAATTCTCATTGTGTTCTGAAAAATGACTGTGTTGTTCTTGGGTACTGACTCACAAAAGTAAGAATAAACAGATTGGATATCATCATCAGTGGAGGAAAAATAAGACACACAAAGGGTCAGACAGACAGGCAGACATAATTAGCAATGCAAAAAAGCTATGAAACTGACCCTCACACACTACACGCTCCTGTAGTCTATGTACGGGTAGTTAATATCACATGATTTGGGGAGAGCTGGTTTAGTAATAAAAAGGTGGCTTATGGCTTGTTCATTGCGCATTCCCACATACTTGATTCCTGAGGCTTGAGCTGCCTTAGCTACTTCAATGACTGGAACACCAACTATTCCAAACATATATTCTACATTCTGTAGAGAGTTACATGTAGATACAGTATATTTACCTTTTTTTAAACATTTTTAGTCATTTAGCAGACGCTCTTATCCAGAGCGATTTACAGTTAGTGAGTGCATACATTTTCATACTGAATTGTATATGAATTGTTACAATGTAGTTTAGATTTTCTTTGCATTGACACACACATTGGCATGCATCAACAAGGGTGTTAACATATACTATTCCACATAAACATCTAAATGTTTTTCTACAACAATATTAATAGTTAGCTATACCAGTGCAATGACCTATGGCACACTTTCACAACTCATAGTGTTACATTCTCACTGCCAAGGACATGATCAGCGACTAATATATTATTAGCAACACGGTTACACAGTATAACACTCTTTTATATATATTGCACACACTTCACCTGAGCTTTTAGTGCCTCTGCAATGAGCTGAGCCCCAGTCACATCTTCCATTATTATTGTCGAGAAATCTGTTCAAAGTGCAAACGCGGTTAGCAATGATTTCTTGGACTTGTTGTTCAGTAGCTTATAAATCGTGTTTAGATCTCTTGCAAATCATTAGTTTTGTCTGCTTTCCAGCATGCATTACATGAGTAGCTTTTTTCTTCTTCAGTGGGGTTTATAGGCAGTTGGCATCCAACGTTATGGTGCATTACTGCCCCCTATTGTACAGAAGTGTGGACATGAGCCGTGCAATAGCAGTCATGAATATTTAATAAACTAGTAGCATTTTTCTTTTTTTATTGCAAGAAATACATAATAAGCCCTCATTATGTGTTTATAACTGCACTTTACTTAACACTTAACTCAATTAAGTCATTATGAGTGTATGACAGTATGAAAAAAAAATGTATGCACTCACTAACTGTAAGTCGCTCTGGATAAGAGCTTCTGCTAAATGACTAAAATGTAAAATGTAAATGACTTGAGTGTATGCATTATAGATATAGGCTTCATAGAAAGTGTTACAAATGTTCTCCTGTCATCTTATAGGAGATCCATTCATGGATTTAGTTATGGCTTGAGAATGTGACTGGTCTACGGAGTTCTCCTTTATGTCTGTCTTTATATGTGACAACAACTTTTCTGTATTATGTGTATTTCCACAATCAATAATCATAAACGGTACTTCACTATGAATACTTTTGACTATGTGGTTTGAAGTACTTTACCGTTATCTTGCACATACATGAAGACTACTATAGACAGAAATCAATGCAGTAATGTTTTATTAAATAAAGGCTCTGATTAAAATATCATATTAATAAAATCAGGCATTTGGCTAATTCTTCTTCCCAGAAGCTCCTCTGAATGGTTTGGAGATGGCTCTGGAGAGAGCGTGTAACACCCTGACTATGAGTGGGCGTTTACGGGACTGGGACTCCTGGGGAGCAGGGGCCGGTGTGGTTGTCAGGTCCTCCTTGGGTGGGGAAGTGGATGGAACCTCTGGAACCTCACACTCAGCATCTGTCATAAGAACATTTCATAATCAGAAAATGAATGTGTGTGTTTGTGTCTGTCCGTCTGTCCGTCTGTCCGTCTGCCTGTCCGTCTGTCTGCCTGTCTGCCTGTCTGTCCGTCTGCCTGTCTGTCCGTCTGTATGCCTGTCTGCCTGTCTGTCTGTCTGTCCGTCAGTCTGTCTGTCTGTCTGTCTGTCTGTCTGTCTGTCTGCCTGCCTGCCTGTCCGTCTGCCTGTCCGTCTGTCTGTCTGCCTGTTTGCCTGTCTTTTTGTCTGCCTGTCTGTCTGTCTGCCCGTCCGTCTGCCTGTCAGTCTGCCTGTCTGTCTGCATGTCTGTCCGTCGGTCTGCCTGTATCTGTTGTCACTGTTTTAACAAGCTTGTCATAGGGTGATACATCAATATGACATTATCGATGCTTATCACTTACCCTGTGAAATATGAGTCTCTCTGAGACGTTTGGTAGGCAGAGCATCCTGTTCTGGATGTCTCTTCGGTTTCCCTTTTGTCTTGAACAGCTGTTGACAAAACACATCAGGACAACTGAGCCTGTGTAAAATACAGAGTGTGCATCCTAAAAGGCACCCTATTCGCTACGTAAGGCACTACTTTTGACAAGGGCCCAGAGAGCTCTGGTAAAAAGTCGTGCACTATATAGGGAATAGGGTGCCATTTGGGACATAACCATTGACTCTCTCCCATGTGTATTAGGATTGCATTACAGCGTCCTCACTCAACCTCCTAAAGACAATGACAACAGTTTTGTTCTAATGCTGAGAGACAATAGGGGTGTAGTGAATCTGTAGGGTAAATTTCAGCCCTGCCTTACAGAGGTAATCTCAAAACACAGAGCACCCTACCTTAATCATGATCTTTGGAAACTTATGCATTTTCGGTAGGAAACGCCACTTCCTGTTCTTCTTAGTCTCTTCCCCTCTGGCAGAGGGAAGACGGGCCATGCCGTCAGCCTTTACATCAGCCGGGCTAAGGCTCCTGGCAGGGAATTCCTCAGTAGCATTAAGGTCAGCTACAACACCATGAGTGATGTCACTTGTGGCATTGCTGGTGTCTGAGTGAGAAGAGCACGCTAGTGTGACCGACCTGTGTACAATAACTGGGAGAAGAGGACGCAGCCATTGAAGTCAGTCACTGCATCCCAAATGGCATTCTCTTCACTTTATAGTGCACTACTTTTGACCAGGGCCCATAGGGTCTGGTCAAAAGTAGTGCACTAAATATGGAAGAAGGTGCCATTTTGGACACAACCAGTGAATTTCACATCATAAAACGCAATGTATTGAGCATCATGTTACAATTAAGTCCTATGCAGATGAAAATAGGTACTTTCACTTACCATCCTCCATTGTAGACTTGGACACATAAGTCAGGCTGTCCATCACCACGTCTGTCATCAACTTGATGACCTGATCCAAAACCATTTCAGCCGATGGTGGCATAGGCCTTCCCATACACTGCCCCAGGAGTCTCCTAACAGAAGTCTGGGCAAAGTTGTAAATGAGCTCTGAGGCATCGTCCTTTGACAGCTTCCTCAGGGCTGGTTTAGGCAGCGCTGGTTGAGAGAGGCTTCTGTGGCCAACCATGGATTGAAGCTGGCGGTTTATGGTTATCTCCTGAATGAGACCATGGACCTTTGCGATCAGGTTGCCAGATGCACCTTGAAGGGCTTCAACTGACAGGAGCCTATCCAGATGTTCTTCTGCTGAAGTCATCTCTGGGTCGTCCGTCTTCAATGTGTCCATTATAGTTTTCACTATGATATTGGTGTCAGATATGTTTATTTCTTGTTGGCTCACAAGCGTTGACCGTGAACCTGTCTCGTCCATTGCGATAGAGGTATGGGATTCTGTCCTTGTGATTTCATCGGCAGCGCTCATGTCAGGCAACTGGTCAAGGCTCTCCAGTACAGAGTCTAACATGTTAGTGGCTATCAGACACTCCTCACTTGCAATCTGCCCAACAGATGAACTCTCAGAGTTGGCCACTCTACACTTGATCACATTTAGGATCAAGCTGAGCGTCTTCTTTGCAGTTTTGCTAAAGCCTTCTTGGCTGACTGCCACTGTTACGTCTTTTAGAGCCACAAGAGGTTTGCAATTTTCACTCAATCCACTGCCGTGGAGAGGAGAGGCTCTCTTCAAACTGTTGTTGCTCACAACTGACATACTCCTGGTGGGCAGAGTGACATCCTCACTGCATGTGTCAATTACATGGTGGTCTGTTGAAGAGCCACTCGAAGACAGAAGGGTTTTAGACCTTTTAGCCAAACAGACTTTTGACAAAGGCTTCTCACTTCTCACAGACGGAGGGCGGCTCCTGTCCTCAACAAGAGCAGTGTCAGCGGACTTAGAACGTCTGAGTGTCTCCACAGGGGCGGAGTCCAGCACATATTTGGCTGTGGTGACTGACACTGGTGGAAAAGAGAAAAAGATGTTCAGTCTATCCTTTACTCTGTGGTACATGGTTTGAGCAGCATCCAATAAGTTGTCAAAGACAACTCTGGGTTTGAGCTGGAACTCCAGCTTTTTCTCTCCTAGTGGGAAGGAGTCTGCGTCGTCCACAGTGTACTGGGATACACTTTCAAGGTCTTGCATGATAATATTTACTATATCTTCGGCTGTAGAAACCGCATGGTGTGAGAAGGTGGTGCTAGGCATGCTCTGTAGCAAAGAATGGCTGGCTTTGCTAGCAGCTCTGAGAATGGTCTCACTCACAATGTGTTTGGCCTTAGCTCGGAACTCAGCACTGTGAAAGCTCTGGATGGAAATGTTAGAGGTTCTGCTGGCTGCACTAAGAGATCGCGTGAGTGTGGCAATCTCGGCTGACGTCACATCACTCGAAATGGTGAGGTCCTCCAATTTCGAAATTATCGAGTCCAACTTCTGGTTGAAGTCGAAGGATGAATTTGACGTGCTCTCCCCAACGGAAGCGGAGCAGTCTTCCTTTGAAGTGTCCACCCTCAGCACCGAGATCACCTGTTTGATTACCCCTTTAGTGCAGGTGTCGAGGGTGAGCTGGTAGGCTGAGGCTGGGGACTTAGAAGGGGTCTTACTGTCTGTCTTCTGTACAGGAGACACTGCCAAAGTGGCCTCAGTTACAGGAGATTCCTGCACAGTGGCCTCAGTTACAAGTAGTCCAGTTGCAGAAAGCTCGATTTGCACAGGAGTATTTTTTTCCCTCAGTGAGATGGTGGGAGGTGAACAGCTTCCTTAGTTTGTCCAGGGTTTTGGTATAAATCTTCTGGGAACCTGAACTCACTTCCACCCAGAACATTTTGCGACCTGATTTCGTACGCATGGAGGCCTTATTGACCTCAGATACCTCATGCAGTTCGGAAATAATTCCACCAAAGAGATCAGAGGATGCCTCCTCAATATTCTCTGAGGAAACATGGACAGATAGGATTTCCGACAGTTTTCCACAAGTGTCGGTTTTATCCAGCGCAGCAGTATATGTCACAGCTGCATCCTGAATGACCTGAGTGATGCATTGCTCAGCTTTGACAATATACTCCTCCACTGGTTGACCATGGAGGATGTCAACTTTATCAGCAGGGAGCTCCTTCTGAATACTCACATTCTCCTCTGATGGGCATGGGTTGTTGAAGATAATGCTCTCAGTGACCATCTTAGAGGAGGCGAGAGATGAGTCGAGAAGCAGAGATCTGTATATTGTCGAGGTGGACATCTCTGGGTGCTTTATCACAGCAGCCTCCTCCAAAATGGCCGACGGGCCCTGGAGGATGTCAGAGATATCCATGTCCTCAATGGTCTCTACCAGAGACGATAGTAGGTCTCTGGCTGCCAGGTTGGTAGGTCTCTGGTTCTCGAGCTCTGTTTTGATTGCTTGACAGGCAGTTGCCAGAGCAACAACAGAGCGAGAACACAACTGCTTCAAGGTGGAGTCAGAAAAAGATGATGACAGATCTGTCATGGACATGGTGGAGAGTTGACTCTCAGAGACAAATGGGCTGAGTTTGACAGACACCTGTCTGACCAAGTCCCCAGCAAGAGCTCTCATATCTATTGCTCCACTAGCTGAGTTGTGGGAGCAGGCACTCTGTGGCCTTGACGGGTTCCTGTTATCCAAAAATCCTGTTATCCAAAAAACCTCAAGTACAAGATCCACAACATCGGATGACACTTCTGTCACTCTGTTGTCGGACAGAAATGTACTTGGATGAATGGTGCCTGCATTCACAGTCCAGTCGCAAATTGAGTTGTTGGACTGACTCTGGACTAGTGGAACTAGACAGGTTTCACTTGGACCTTGGCCAAAGAGCTCTGCCATTTTGAGCAGAACTGATCTTAAGACCTTTGACTTGGAAATGTTCAGCAGTGGGTCGTTGTTGGACAGTCTGGTGGATGGTCTGCTAGCCGATCTGTGAACCACTAGGCTTTGTATTTCTGCCGAAATGGCAGTTAGAAAATAGGTCAAGGGGCTGGACGCTCTCCCCTCATTTCCTCCGTTGGCTTTAGCCTTGATGATGCTATCTATGATGATGACTATGACCTGTCCAGCCAGAGGACCCAAGATGGCCTCAAGCTCCCTCTCTAACTCAAGGGGAGACTTGTGGCCGAGCGCAATATGCTCTATGGCATGGGAATACATCTTAGAAGTCGCCATGCTTAGCATCTCTTGGGCAAACTGTTGACTTGCTGAGATACTTCCAGTCAGCAGAACTAGAGTTCCCTGACTGACACTTCGCATTAGCTCAGCCAATCTGGAGTTGAGAAGGTTTATAACCAACTCGACAATACCCATCATAAACTTGCCATCCGTTGACATTTTGCTAGGTCTGTATTTCTCCTGTCTACTCCGTTTGGGCAGCGGTACGATGTCACCCTGCGACTGGCCGCTCTGGACCATGTCGAAGACAGAGTCCTCAGAGATGCCAAACACAGATCTCAGTGGTGCTGAGTGTTGTCTGTGTCTCATCTCTCTATCGCCACCCTCAGGTGAGGAGACATATCGCTCTTCATTCTCACTTAGCAAAGAGGTCATGGACCTGCAGAATGCACAACATAAATGAATAGTATATGGTAACAAAATAAAAAATATGATCCAAGAATTTGGGACACAAACTCAACCTTGTTATTGTTATTCAAAGGAAGCATTGTGAACCATCTCAAATCACACTCAGAGCAAACATTAACATTCAGAGTAAACGTTTTAGAGTGGTTGTGTAGTATCTAAGTAGTATTTCTCACTAAGTGGATCTGGAATGGATATTTGTACCTATAACAGGAAATACCTGCAAAAAGAGGAGGGGATAGAGCTAGGTATCTGTGAGAGGAGGGGATAGGGCTAGATACCTGTGAGAGGAGGGGATAGGGCTACGTACCTGTGAGAGGAGGGGATAGGGCTAGGTACCTGTGAGAGGAGGGGATAGGGCTAGGTACCTGTGAGAGGCGTGGATAGGGGTAGGTACCTGTGAGAGGAGGGGATAGGGCTAGGTACCTGTGAAAGGAGGGGATAGGGCTAGGTACCTTTGAGAGGCGTGGATAGGGGTAGGTACCTGTGAGAGGAGGGGATAGGGCTAGGTACCTTTGAGAGGCGTGGATAGGGGTAGGTACCTGTGAGAGGAGGGGATAGGGGTAGGTACCTGTGAGAGGAGAGGATAGGGCTAGGTACCTTTGAGAGGAGGGGATAGGGCTAGGTACCTGTGAGAGGAGAGGATAGGGCTAGGTACCTTTGAGAGGAGGGGATAGGGCTAGGTACCTGTGAGAGGCATGGATAGGGCTAGGTACCTGTTAGAGGCATGGATAGGGCTAGGTACCTGTGAGAGGCATGGATAAGGCTAGGTACCTGTGAGAGGCGTGGATAGGGCTAGGTACCTGTGAGAGGAGGTGATAGGGCTAGGTACCTGTTAGAGGCATGGATAGGGCTAGGTACCTGTGAGAGGAGGGGATAGGGCTAGGTACCTGTGAGAGGAGGGGATAGGGCTAGGTACCTGTGAGAGGCGTGGATAGGGGTAGGTACCTGTGAGAGGAGGGGATAGGGCTAGGTACCTGTGAGAGGCGTGGATAGGGGTAGGTACCTGTGAGAGGAGGGGATAGGGGTAGGTACCTGTGAGAGGAGGGGATAGGGCTAGGTACCTGTGAGAGGAGGGGATAGGGCTAGGTACCTGTGAGAGGAGGGGATAGGGCTAGGTACCTGTGAGAGGCGTGGATAGGGGTAGGTACCTGTGAGAGGAGGGGATAGGGCTAGGTACCTGTGAAAGGAGGGGATAGGGCTAGGTACCTTTGAGAGGCGTGGATAGGGGTAGGTACCTGTGAGAGGAGGGGATAGGGCTAGGTACCTTTGAGAGGCGTGGATAGGGGTAGGTACCTGTGAGAGGAGGGGATAGGGGTAGGTACCTTTGAGAGGAGGGGATAGGGCTAGGTACCTGTGCGAGGAGAGGATAGGGCTAGGTACCTTTGAGAGGAGCGGATAGGGCTAGGTACCTGTGAGAGGCATGGATAGGGCTAGGTACCTGTTAGAGGCATGGATAGGGCTAGGTACCTGTGAGAGGAGGGGAAAGGCGTGGGAGTGCGTGTGCTGCAGGCGGTTCTGGCGCTGGTGCACCTGCTGGGTCCTCCACTACAGCTGAATCTGACGCTGCGGCCAAGAGAGGTCACCTCTCCTGCCTCATTACTTCCTGATCCAGAAGAGCTTGGCGAATCAGAGAGCTCTATCTGCATGGTGAGGTCAAGGGCGGGAACAACCACAGTGGATGTAGACTCCATCACCCATGCTACAATATCCATGCACTTGGCACTAAACTCATGTCTGCTCATCTGCAATGTTAAAAGACCATACAGAGTTAGTTTGTTAAAGGGGCTGCACTGATATAAAACGTAGAACCATTTACTCAAGCTAGTCAATTAAAGCAGTGGTTCAGGATTAAAGGTCCTGCAGGATTTCCACAAATTAATGTTTGGTCCATTTTACCAACATTAACTACTTTAGAGGTGACTATAACTCACCCCGGCACGCATATTCTCACTCAGCAGATTCCAATGGCTGAAAAGTAAATAAATGCAAGTACACAATGAACTACATGACATTACCTCTATTATCTTAGACTACGTTATGGATGGACATTACCTCTATTATTTTAGATTACGTTATGGATGGACATTACCTCTATGATTTTAGATTACGTTATGGATGGACATTACCTCTATTATTTTAGATTACGTTATGGATGGACATTACCTCTATTATTTTAGATTACGTTATGGATGGACATTACCTCTATTATTTTAGATTACGTTATGGATGGACATTACCTCTATTATCTTAGATTACGTTATGGATGGACATTACCTCTATTATCTTAGACTACGTTATGGATGGACCTCTATGGAACTAGGCCACACCCAGACATCCCTGATTGGTTATT
>NW_025533979.1:0-80000 GCF_020615455.1 Coregonus clupeaformis
CAACGTAACTGGAAACACATAAGACAAAGTTAAATAATAATATATATAAATATATTATACACACACACACACATACACATACATTTGAAAGCAAACACACTTCACACACTATGTTCAGATATTGGAGAGTACACGCGTAAGAGAAGAGAAGAGAGATGCACAGTGGTACATGTTTGTGTGTGGAGTACTAGGAAAGTATATAAGTGTGGAGGTGAATAGGGTATATGTTGTGTGAGGTATAGGGTATATGTTGTGTGGATAGTATAGGGTATATGTTTGTGTCCGGAGGTATAGGTATATGCTTGTGTGTGGAGAGTATAGAGTATATGTTGTGTCTGGAGGTATAGGTATATGTTATGTGGAGGAATAGGTATATGTTGTGTGGAGGTATAGGGTATATGTTTGTCTGAGTATAGAGTATATGTTGTGTGGGGGTATAGGGTATATGTTGTGTGTGGAGGTATAGGGTATATGTTGTGTGGAGGTATAGGGTATATGTTGTGTGGAGGTATAGGGTATATGATGTGGAGGTATAGGGTATATGTTGTGTGGAGGTATAGGGTATATGATGCGGAGGTATAGGGTATATGTTGTGTGGATGTTATAAGGTATATGTTTGTGTGGAGGTATAGGGTATATGTTGTGTGGGTATAGGTATATGTTGTGTGGAGTATACAGGGTCTATGTTGTGTGGATATAGGGTATATGTTTGGGTGGCATAGGTATATGTGTGTGTGTGAGGTATAGGGTATATGTCATGTCTGGAAGGTATAGGTATATGTTGTGTGATGGCATAGGGTATATATTGTGTGGAGGTATAGGGTATATGTGTGTGTGGAGGTATAGGGTATATTTTGTGTGTGGTATAGGGTATATGTTATGTGTGGATAGTATAGGGTATGATGTTGTGTGGTGGTATAAGGTATATGGGGGGTATAGGGTATGTTGTGTGGAGGTATAGGGTATATGTTGTGTGGAGGTATAGGGTATATGTTGTGTGATAGTATAGATATATGTATGTGTGTGTGGAAGTATAGGGTATATGTTGTGTAGGGAGGTATAGGGTATATGTTGTGTGGAGGTATAGGTATATGTTGTCCTGAAGTGGTATATGTTGTGTCCGAGGTATAGGGTATATGTTGTGTGTGAGGTATAGAGTATATGTTGTGTGGATAGTATAGGGTATATGTTGTGATGAATAGGGTATATGTAGTGTGGAGGTATAGGGTATATGTTGTGTGGAGGTATAGGGTATATGTTGTGTGGGGGTATAGGGTATATGTTGTGTGTGAGGTATATGGTAGTATATGTGTGTGGAGGTATAGGGTATATGTAGGTAGTTGTGGGTGATAGGGTATATGATGCTGGAGGTATAGGGTATAATTGTGTGGAGGTATAGGGTATATGTTGTGGAGGTATAGGGTATATGTGGTGGAGGTATAGGGTATATGTTGTGTGGATATATAGGGTATATGTTGTGTGATGGGTATAGGGTATATGTCGAGTGTGAAATGTATAGGGTATATGTTGTGTGTGGAGGTATAGGGTATATGTTGTGTGGTGGTATAGGGTATAGTTGTGTGGTGGAGTATAGGTATATGTTGTGTGGGAGTATAGTATATGTTGTGTGGAGGGATATAGGGTATTATGTGTGTGTAGTGTATAGGTGTATATGTTGTGTGTGGATGTGACAGGGGTATATATGTGTGTCTGGGAGTATAGGTATATGTTGTGTGTAGGTATAGGGTATATGTTGTGTGGAGGTATAGGGTATATGTTGTGTGTGGAGGTATAGGGTGTATGTTGTGTGGGTGGTATAGGTATATTGTTGTGTGTGGAGGTATAGGGTATATGTTGTGTGGTGGTATAGGGTATATGTTATTGTGGGGGTATAGGGTATATGTTGTGTGGAGGTATAGGGTATATGTTGTGTGGAAGTATAGGGTATATGTTGTGTGGAGGTATAGGGTATATGTTGTGTGTGGAGGTATAGGGTATATAGTTGTGTGGAGGTATAGGGTATATGTTGTGTGTGGAGGTATAGGGTATATGTTGTGTGGAGGTATAGGGTATATGTTGTGGGGGTATAGGGTATAATGTGTGTGGAGGTATAGGGTATATGTTGTGTGGAGGTATAGGGTATATGTTGTGTGGAGGTATAGGGAATATGATGTGTGTAGCATAGGGTATATGTTGTGTGGAGGTATAGGGTATATGGTGCTGGAGGTATAGGGTGTATGTTGTGTGGAGGTATAGGCATATGTTGTGTGGAAGTATAGGTATATGTTGTGTGATGTAAGGGTGGTGGAGGTATAGGCTTTTGTTGTGTGTGGAGGTATAGGGTATATGTTGTGTGTGGAATATAGGTATATGTTAGTGTGTGGAGGTATAGGGTATATGTTGTGTGGGAGGTATAGGGCATATGTTGTGTTGAGGTATAGGGTATATGTTTTGTAGTGTGTATAGGGTATAGGTTGTGTGTGGAGGTATAGGTATATATTTGTGTGGAGGTATAGGTATATGTTGTCGTGAGTATGGGCATATGTTGTGTGGATATGGGTATATTTTGTGTGTGGAGGTATATAGGGTATATATTGTGTGGTGGTATAGGGTATATGTTGTGTGTGGAGGTATAGGGTATATGTTGTGTGGAGGTATAGGGTATATGTTGTGTGGAGGTATAGGGTATATGTTAGTGTGGAGGTATAGGGTATATGTTTGTGTGTGAGGTATAGGGCTATATGTTGTGTGGAGGTATAGGGTATATGTCGAGTGTGGAGGTATAGGTATATGTTATGTGTGGAGGTATAGGGTATATGTTGTGTGGAGTGTATAGGGTATATATTGTGTCTGGAGGTATAGGGTGATATGTTATGTGTGGAGGTATAGGGTATATGTTGTGTGGATGTATAGAGTATATGGTGTGGAGGTATAGGGTATATGTTGTGTGGAAGTATAGGGTATATATTGTGTTGGAGGTATAGGGTATATGTGTCTGGAGGTATAGGGTATATGTTGTGTGAGGGTATAGGGTATATGTTGTGTGTGGAAGTTATAGGTGTATATATGTGTGTGGAGGTATAGGTATATGTTGTGTGTGGAAGTCATAGGGTATATGTTGTGTGGAGGGTATAGGGATATATGTTGTATGCAATATGGAGATGGTATATATATGTATGTCGTGGTACAGGGTATATGTTGTGTGAGGTATAGGGTATATGTCGTGTGGAGTATAGGGTATATGTTGTGTGTGGACAGGTATAGAGGTATATATATGTGTGTGGTAGAGGTATATGTTGTGTGTGGAGGTATAGGGTATATGTTGTGTGGGGGTATAGGGTATATGTTGTGTGGAGGTATAGGGTATATGTTGTGGCTGGCGGTATAGGGTATATGTTGTGTGTGGAAGTATAGGGTATATGTTGTGTGGGTATAGGGTATATGTTGTGTGGAGGTATAGGGTATATGTTGTGTGGAGGTATAGGGTATATAGTTGTGTGTGGAGGGTATAGGGTATATGTTGTGTGGTGGTATAGGTATATGTTTGTGTGTGGAAGTATAGGGTATATGTTGTGTGGTAGTATAGGGGATGTTAGTGAGGGTAAGGTATATGTTTGTGTGGAGGTATAGGGTATATGTTGTGTGGAGGTATAGGTATATGTTGTGTGGAGGTATAGGTATATCTGTGTGAGAGGGTATAGTGTGTGGGTATATGTTGTGGAGGTATAGGGTATATGTTGTCTGGAGGTATAGGGTATATGTTGTGTCGGGAGGTATAGGGTATATGTTGTGTGTGGAGGTATAGAGTATATGTTGTGTGTGGATATATAGGGTATATGTTGTGTCTGGAGGTATAGGGTATATGTTGTGTCTTGAGGTATAGGGTATATGTTGTGTGTGGAGGTATAGGTATATGTTGTGTCGGAGGTATAGGGTATATAGTTGTGTGTGGAGGTTATAGAGTACTATATGTTGTGTGTGGGTATAGGGTATATGCTATATGTGTGTGGAGTATAGGGTATATGTTGTGTCTGAGGTATAGGGTATATGTTGTGTTGGAGGTATAGGGTATATGTTGTGTGTGAGGTATAGGGTTATATGTTGTGTGGAGGTATAGGGTATATGTTGTGTGGAGGTATAGGGTATATGTTGTGTGGAGGTATAGGGTATATGTTGTGTGTGAGGTATAGGGTATATGTTGTGTCTGGAGGTATAGGGTATATGTTGTGTCTAGAGGTATAGGGTATATGTTGTGTGAGGTATAGGGTATATGTTGTGTGTGGAGGTATAGGGGTATATGTTGTGTGGGGGTATAGGGTATATGTTGTGTGGAGGTATATAGGTATATGTTGTGGGGAGGTATAGGGTATATGTTGTGTGGAGGTATAGGGTATATGTTGTGTGGAGGTATAGGGTATATGTTGTGTGGAGGTATAGGGTATATGTTGTGTGTGGAGGTATAGGGTATATGTTGTGTGTGGAGGTATAGGGTATATGTTGTGTCTGAGGTATAGGGTATATGTTTGTGTGGAGGTATAGGGTATATGTTGTGTGGATTTAGGTATGTTGTGTGTGGAGGTATAGGGTGTATAGTGGGGTTATAGGTGTATATGTGTGGAAGAATAGGGTATATGTTGTGTGTGGAGGTATAGGGTATATGTTGTGTGGAGGTATAGGGTATATGTTGTGTGGAGGTATAGGGTATATCTTGTGTGGGGGTATAGGGTATATGTTGTGTGTGGAGGTATAGGGTATATGTTGTGTGTGGAAGGTATAGGTATATGTTGTGTCTGGAGGTATAGGGTATATGTTGTGTCCTTGAGTTATAGGGTATATGTTGTGTCTGGAGGTATAGGTATGTTGTGTCTGGAGGTATAGGTATATGTTGTGTGGTGGTATAGGGTATATGTTGTGTGGAGGTATAGGGTATATGTTGTGTGTGGGGGTATAGGGTATATGTTGTGTGGAGGTATAGGGTATATGTTGTGTGGCTGTATAGGGTATATGTTGTGTGTGGAGGTATAGGGTATATGTTGTGTCTGGAGGTACATAGGGTATATGTTGTGGTAGGTATAGGGTATATGTTGTGTGGAGGTATAGGTATATGTTGTGTGTGGAGGTATAGGTATATGTTGTGGTGGTATAGGTATATGTTGTGTGGGGGGGTATAGGGTATATGTTGTGTGGAGGTATAGGGTATATGTTGTGTGGAGGTATAGGGTATATGTTATGTGTGGAGGTATAGGTATATGTTGTGTGGAAGTATAGGGTATATGGTTGTGTGAGGATAGGGTATATGTTGTCTGGAGGTATAGGGTATATGTTGTGTCTGGAGGTATAGGGTATATGTTGTGTGTGGAGGTATAGAGTATATGTTGTGTCTGGAGGTATAGGGTATATGTTGTGTCTGGAGGTATAGGGTATATGTTGTGTCTTGAGGTATAGGGTATATGTTGTGTGGAGGTATAGGGTATATGTTGTGTGGAGGTATAGGGTATATGTTGTGTGTGGAGGTATAGAGTATATGTTGTGTCTGGAGGTATAGGGTATATGTTGTGTCTGGAGGTATAGGGTATATGTTGTGTCTTGAGGTATAGGGTATATGTTGTGTGATGGTATAGGGTATATGTTGTGTGTGGGGTAGGGTATATGTTGTGTGGTGCATAGGGTATATGTTTGTGTGGAGGTATTAGGGTATATGTTGTGTGGAGGTATAGGGTATATGTTGTGGAGAGTATAGGGTATGTGTGGTGGAGTATAGGGTATATGTTGTGTAAGAGGTATAGGGTATAGTGTTGTGTGGGGTATAGGTATATTTTGTCAGTCGGAGGTATAGGGTATATGTTGTGTGTGTGGTAGGGTATATATGGTGTAGTATAGGGGTTGTGTGTAGGTATAGGGTATATGTTGTGTGTGGAGTTATATGGTAGTTGGAGGTATAGGGTATGTGTGTGGAGATGTATACAGGTGGTGCATAGGTATATGTTGTGTGATGGTATAAGTGTGAGGTATAGGGCATATGTTGTGTGGAGAGTATAGGGTATATGTTTGTGGTGATAGGAGGTATATGTTGTGTGGTATAGGTATATGTTAGTGTCTGAGGTATAGGTATATGTTGTGTGTGGAGGTATAGGGTATATGTTGTGTGGTGGTATAGGGCATATGTTGTGTGTGGAGGTATAGGGTATTGTGTGGGGGTATAGGGCATATGTTGTGTGGAGGTATAGGGTATATGTTGTGTTGGAGGTATAGGGTATATGTTGTGTGTGGAGGTATAGGGTATATGTTGTGTGTAAGGGTAGTGGTATAGGTATATGTTGTGTGGAGGTATAGGGTATATGTGTGTTGGAGGTATAGGTGTATAGTTGTGTGGAGGTATAGGGTATATGTTGTGTGGGAGGCATAGGGTATATGTGTGTGGAGGTATAGGGTATATGTTGTGTGTGGATAGGATATAGGGTATAGTTGTGTGGAGGTATAGGGTATATGTTGTGTCTGGAGGTATAGGGTATATGTTGTGTGTGGAGGTATAGGGTATATGTTGTGTGTGGAGGTATAGGGTATATATGTGTCTGAGAGGTATAGGGTATATGTTGCTGTGGAGGTATAGGGTATATGTTGTGTGTGGAGGTATAGGGTATATGTTGTGTGTGGAGGTATAGGGTATATGTTGTGTGTGTGGAGTATAGGGTATATGTTGTGTCTGGAGGTATAGGGTATATGTTGTGTCTGGAGGTATAGGGTATATGTTGTGTCTGAGGTATAGGGTATATGTTTGTGTGGAGTGTATAGGGTATATGTTGTGTGTGAGGTATAGGGTATATGTTGTGTGTGGAAGTATGGGTATATGTTGTGTGTGGAGGTATAGGGTATATGTTGTGTGGAGGTATAGGGTATATGTTGTGTGTGAGGTATATGGTATATGTATGTGTGTGGAGGTATAGGGTATATGTTGTGTGGGGTATAGGTATATGTGTGGAGGTATAGGGTATAGTTGTTGTGGATAAGTATATGTTGTGTAGGTATAGGTATATGTTGTGTCGTAGGTATAGGGTATATGTGTGTGTGGAGGTATAGGGTATATGTTGTGTGAGGTATAGGGTATATGTGTGTGTGGAGGTATAGGGTATATGTTGTGTGTGGAGGTATAGGGTATATGTTGTGTGGAGGTATAGGGTATATGATGCGGAGGTATAGGGTATATGTTGTGTGGAGGTATAGGGTATATGTTGTGTGGAGGTATAGGGTATATGTTGTGTGGAGGTATAGGGTATATGTTGTGTGGAGGTATAGGGTATATGTTGTGTGTGGAGGTATAGGGTATATGTTGTGTGGAGGTATAGGGTATATGTTGTGTGGAGGGTATAGGGTATATGTTGTGTGGAGGTATAGGGTATATGTTGTGTGGAGGTATAGGGTATATGTTGTGTGGGGTATAGGGTATATGTTGTGTGAGGTATAGGGTATATGTTGTGTGTGAGTATATAGGGTATATGTTGTGCTGGAGGTATAGGGTATATGTTGTGTGGAGGTATAGGGTATATGTTGTGTGTGGAGGTATAGGGTATATGTTGTGTGGAGGTATAGGGTATATGTTGTGTGGAGGTATAGGGTATATGTTGTGTGGAGGTATAGGGTATATGTTGTGTGGAGGTATAGGGTATATGTTGTGTGGAGGTATAGGGTATATGTTGTGTCTGGAGGTATAGGGTATATGTTGTGTGTGGAGGTATAGAGTATATGTTGTGTCTGGAGGTATAGGGTATATGTTGTGGAGGAATAGGGTATATGTTGTGTCTGGAGGTATAGGGTATATGTTGTGTGTGGAGGTATAGGGTATATGTTGTGTGTGGAGTATAGGGTATATGTTGTGTGGAGGTATAGGGTATATGTTGTGTGTGGAGGTATAGGGTATATGTTGTGTGGAGGTATAGGGTATATGTTGTGTGGAGTATAGGGTATATGTTGTGTGGAGGTATAGGTATATGTTGTGTGGAGGTATAGGGTATATGTTGTGTGTGGAGGTATAGGGTATATGTTGTGTGGAGGTATAGGGTATATGTTGTGTCTGGAGGTATAGGGTATATGTTGTGTGTGGAGGTATAGGGTATATGTTTGTGTGGAAGTATAGGGTATATGTTGTGTGGAGGTATAGGGTATATGTTGTGTGGAGGTATAGGGTATATGTTGTGTGTGAGGTATAGGGTATATGTTGTGTAGGTATGGGTGGTATATGTTGTGTGGAGGTATAGGTATATGTTGTGTGGAGGTATAGGGTATATGTTGTGTGGAGGTATAGGGTATATGTTGTGTGGAGGTATAGGGTATATGTTGTGTGTGGAGTATAGGGTATATGTTGTGTGGAGGTATAGGGTATATGTTGTGTGGAGGTATAGGGTATATGTTGTGTGGAGGTATAGGGTATATGTTGTGTGGAGGTATAGGGTATATGTTGTGTGAGGTATAGGGTATATGTTGTGTGGGAGGTATAGGGTATATGTTGTGTGGAGGTATAGGGTATATATTGGCTGGAGGTATAGGGTATATGTTGTGTGGAGTATAGGGTATATGTGTGTGTGGAGGTATAGGGTATATGTTGTGTGGAGGTATAGGTATATGTTGTGTGTGGAGGTATAGGTATATGTTGTGTGGAGGTATAGGGTATATGTTGTGTGGAGGTATAGGGTATATGTTGTGTGGAGGTATAGGGTATATGTTGTGTGGAGGTATAGGGTATATGATGTGTGAGAATAGGGTATATATGTGTGGAGGTAAAGGGTTTATGTTGTGTGGAGGTATAGGGTATATGTTGTGTGGAGGTATAGGGTATATGTTGTGTGGATAGGGTATATGTTGTGTAGGTATAGGTATATGTGTGGAGGTATAGCTTATATGTTGTGTGGAGGTATAGGGTATATATTGTGTCTGAAGGAGAGTATAGAGAGTATATGTTGTGTGTGGAGGTATAGGGTATATGTTGTGTGTGGAGGTATAGGGTATATGTTGTGTGTGGAGGTATAGAGTATATGTTGTGTGTGGTGGTATAGGGTAAATGTTGTGTGGGGGGTATAGGGTATAGGTTTTGTGTGGAGGTATAGGGTATATGTTGTGTGTGGGGGTATAGGGTATATGTTGTGTGGAGGTATAGGGTATATGTTGTGTGGAGGTATAGGGTATATGTTGTGTCTGGAGGTATAGGGTATATGTTGTGTGGAGGTATAGGGTATATGTTGTGTGTGGAGGTATAGGGTATATGTTGTGTGTGGAGGTATAGGGTATATGTTGTGTCTGGAGGTATAGGGTATATGTTGTGTGTGGAGGTATAGGGTATATGTTGTGTGTGGAGGTATAGGGTATATGTTGTCTGGAGGTATAGGGTATATGTTGTGTGGAGGTATAGGGTATATGTTGTGTGTGGAGGTATAGGGTATATGTTGTGTGGAGGTATAGGGTATATGTTGTGTGTGGAGGTATAGGGTATATGTTGTGTGTGGGGGTATAGGGTATATGTTGTGTCTGGAGGTAAAGGGTATATGTTGTGTGTGGAGGTATAGGGTATATGTTGTGTGTGAGGTATAGGGTATATGTTGTGTGTGGAGGTATAGAGGTATATGTTGTGTCTGGAGGTATAGGGTATATGTTGTGTGTGGAGGTATAGGGTATATGTTGTGTCCGGAGGTATAGGGTATATGTTGTGTGGAGGTATAGGGTATATGTTGTCTGGAGTTATAGGGTATATGTTGTGTCTGGAGGTGTAGGGTATATGTTGTGTGGAGGTATAGGGTATGTGTTGTGTCTGGAGGTATAGGGTATATGTTGTGTGGAGGTATAGGGTATATGTTGTGTGTGGAGGTATAGGGTATATGTTGTGTGGAGGTATAGGGTATATGTTGTGTGGAGGTATAGGGTATATGTTGTGTGGAGGTATAGGGTATATGTTGTGTCTGGAGGTATAGGGTATATGTTGTGTGGAGGTATAGGGTATATGTTGTGTGTGGAGGTATAGGGTATATGTTGTGTCTGGAGGTATAGGGTATATGTTGTGTGGAGGAATAGGGTATATGTTGTGTCTGGAGGTATAGGGTAAATGTTGTGTCTGGAGGTATAGGGTATATGTTGTGTGTGGAGGTATAGGGTATATGTTGTGTGGAGGTATAGGGTATATGTTGTGTGTGGAGGTATAGGGTATATGTTGTGTGGAGGTATGAGGTATATGTTGTGTGGAGGTATAGGTGTATATGTTGTGTCTGGAGGTATAGAGTATATGTTGTTTAGAGGTATAGGGTAAATATTGTGTGTGAGGTATAGGTATATGTTGTGTGTGGAGGTATAGGGTATATGTTGTGTCTGGAGGTATAGGGTATATGTTGTGTGGAGGTATAGGGTATATGTTGTGTCTGGAGGTAAAGGGTATATGTTGTGTGTGGAGGTATAGGGTATATGTTGTGTTGGGGTATAGGGTATATGTTGTCTGGAGGTATAGGGTATATGTTGTGTGGAGGTATAGGGTATATGTTGTGTCTGGAGGTAAAGGGTATATGTTGTGTGTGGAGGTATAGGGTATATGTTGTGTGGAGGTATAGGGTATATGTTGTGTGTGGAGGTATAGGGTATATGTTGTGTCTGGAGGTATAGGGTATATGTTGTGTGTGGAGGTATAGGGTATATGTTGTGTCCGGAGGTATAGGGTATATGTTGTGTGGAGGTATAGGGTATATGTTGTCTGGAGTTATAGGGTATATGTTGTGTCTGGAGGTGTAGGGTATATGTTGTGTGGAGGTATAGGGTATGTGTTGTGTCTGGAGGTATAGGGTATATGTTGTGTGGAGGTATAGGGTATATGTTGTGTGTGGAGGTATAGGGTATATGTTGTGTGGAGGTATAGGGTATATGTTGTGTGGAGGTATAGGGTATATGTTGTGTGGAGGTATAGGGTATATGTTGTGTCTGGAGGTATAGGGTATATGTTGTGTGGAGGTATAGGTATATGTTGTGTGTGGAGGTATAGGTATATGTTGTGTCTGGGAGGTATAGGGTATATGTTGTGTGGAGGAATAGGGTATATGTTGTGTCTGGAGGTATAGGGTAAATGTTGTGTCTGGAGGTATAGGGTATATGTTGTGTGTGGAGGTATAGGGTATATGTTGTGTGGAGGTATAGGGTATATGTTGTGTGTGGAGGTATAGGGTATATGTTGTGTGGAGGTATAGGGTATATGTTGTGTGGAGGTATAGGGTATATGTTGTGTCTGGAGGTATAGAGTATATGTTGTTTGAGGTATAGGGTAAATGTTGTGTGTGGAGGTATAGGGTATATGTTGTGTGTGGAGGTATAGGGTATATGTTGTGTCTGGAGGTATAGGGTATATGTTGTGTGGAGGTATAGGGTATATGTTGTGTGGAGTTATAGGGTGTATGTTGTGTGTGGAGGTATAGGGTGTATGTTGTGTGGAGTTATAGGGTGTATGTTGTGGAGGAATAGGGTATATGTTGTGTCTGGAGGTATAGGGTATATGTTGTGTGGAGGTATAGGGTATATGTTGTGTGTGGAGGTATAGGGTATATGTTGTGTGGAGGTATAGAGTATATGTTGTGTGGAGGTATAGGGTATATGTTGTGTGTGGAGGTATAGGGTATATGTTGTGTGGAGGTATAGTGTATATGTTGTGTGGGGGTATAGGGTATATGTTGTGTGGAGGTATAGGGTATATGTTGTGTGGAGGTATAGGGTATATGATGTGAAGGAATAGGGTATATGTTGTGTGGAGGCAAAGGGTTTATGTGTGTGGAGGTATAGGGTATATGTTGTGTGATGTATAGGGTATATGTTGTGTGGAGGTATAGGGTATATGTTGTGTGGAGGTATAGGGTATATGTTGTGTGGAGGTATAGCGTATATGTTGTGTGGAGGTATAGGGTATATATTGTGTCTGGAGGTATAAGGTAGATGTTGTGTCTGGAGGTATAGGGTATATGTTGTGTGTGGAGGTATAGGGTATATGTTGTGTGTGGAGGTATAGGGTATATGTTGTGTGTGGAGGCATAGAGTATATGTTGTGTGGTGGTATAGGGTAAATGTTGTGTAAAGGGTATAGGGTATAGGTTGTGTGTGGAGGTATAGGGTATATGTTGTGTGTGGGGGTATAGGGTATATGTTGTGTGGAGGTATAGGGT
Source organism: Coregonus clupeaformis (assembly GCF_020615455.1). NCBI lineage: Eukaryota > Metazoa > Chordata > Actinopteri > Salmoniformes > Salmonidae > Coregonus > Coregonus clupeaformis. Next base: position 12,174 of record NW_025533979.1, read on the forward strand.
ATATGTTGTGTCTGGAGGTATAGAGTATATGTTGTTTGGAGGTATAGGGTAAATGTTGTGTGTGGAGGTATAGGGTATATGTTGTGTGTGGAGGTATAGGGTATATGTTGTGTCTGGAGGTATAGGGTATATGTTGTGTGGAGGTATAGGGTATATGTTGTGTGGAGTTATAGGGTGTATGTTGTGTGTGGAGGTATAGGGTATATGTTGTGGAGTTATAGGTGTATGTTGTGGAGGAATAGGGTATATGTTGTGTCTGGAGGTATAGGGTATATGTTGTGTGGAGGTATAGGGTATATGTTGTGTGTGGAGGTATAGGGTATATGTTGTGTGGAGGTATAGAGTATATGTTGTGTGGAGGTATAGGGTATATGTTGTGTGTGGAGGTATATGGTATATGTTGTGTGGAGGTATAGTGTATATGTTGTGTGGGGGTATAAGGTAGATGTTGTGTGGAGGTATAGGGTATATGTTGTGTGGAGGTATAGGGTATATGATGTGGAGGAATAGGGTATATGTTGTGTGGAGGTAAAGGGTTTATGTTGTGTGGAGGTATAGGGTATATGTTGTGTGGAGGTATAGGGTATATGTTGTGTGGAGGTATAGGGTATATGTTGTGTGGAGGTATAGGGTATATGTTGTGTGGAGGTATAGCGTATATGTTGTGTGGAGGGTATAGGGTATATATTGTGTCTGGAGGTATAAGGTAGATGTTGTGTCTGGAGGTATAGGGTATATGTTGTGTGTGGAGGTATAGGGTATATGTTGTGTGTGGAGGTATAGGGTATATGTTGTGTGTGGAGGTATAGAGTATATGTTGTGTGGTGGTATAGGGTAAATGTTGTGTGGGGGTATAGGGTATAGGTTGTGTGTGGAGGTATAGGGTATATGTTGTGTGTGGGGGTATAGGTATATGTTGTGTGGAGGTATAGGGTATATGTTGTGTGGAGGTATAGGGTATATGTTGTGTGGGGTATAGGGTATATGTTGTCTGGAGGTATAGGGTATATGTTGTGTGGAGGTATAGGGTATATGTTGTGTGGAGGTATAGGGTATATGTGAGTGGAGGTATAGGGTATATGTTGTGTGTGGAGGTATAGGGTATATGTTGTGTGTGGAGGTATAGGGTATATGTTGTGTCTGGAGGTAAAGGGTATATGTTGTGTGTGGAGGTATAGGGTATATGTTGTGTGGAGGTATAGGGTATATGTTGTGTGTGGAGGTATAGGGTATATGTTGTGTCTGGAGGTATAGGGTATATGTTGTGTGTGGAGGTATAGGGTATATGTTGTGTCCGAAGGTATAGGGTATATGTTGTGTGGAGGTATAGGGTATATGTTGTCTGGAGTTATAGGGTATATGTTGTGTCTGGAGGTGTAGGGTATATGTTGTGTGGAGGTATAGGGTATGTGTTGTGTCTGGAGGTATAGGGTATATGTTGTGTGGAGGTATAGGGTATATGTTGTGTGTGGAGGTATAGGGTATATGTTGTGTGGAGGTATAGGGTATATGTTGTGTCTGGAGGTATAGGGTATATGTTGTGTGGAGGTATAGGGTATATGTTGTGTGTGGAGGTATAGGGTATATGTTGTGTCTGGAGGTATAGGGTATATGTTGTGTGGAGGAATAGGGTATATGTTGTGTCTGGAGGTATAGGGTATATGTTGTGTGGAGGTATAGGGTATATGTTGTGTCTGGAGGTATAGGGTAAATGTTGTGTCTGGAGGTATAGGGTATATGTTGTGTGGAGGTATAGGGTATATGTTGTGTGGAGTTATAGGGTGTATGTTGTGTGTGGAGGTATAGGGTGTATGTTGTGTGGAGTTATAGGGTGTATGTTGTGTGGAGGAATATGGTAAGTGTTATGTGTGGAGGTATAGGGTATATGTTGTGTGGAGGTATAGGGTATATGTTGTGTGGAGGTATAGGGTATATGTTGTGTGTGGAGGTATAGGGTATATGTTGTGTGGAGGTATAGGGTATATGTTGTGTGGAGGTATAGGGTATATGTTGTGTGGAGGTATAGGGTATATGTTGTGTCTGGAGGTATAGGGTATATGTTGTGTGGAGGTATAGGGTATATGTTGTGTGTGGAGGTATAGGGTATATGTTGTGTCTGGAGGTATAGGGTATATGTTGTGTGGAGGAATAGGGTATATGTTGTGTCTGGAGGTATAGGGTATATGTTGTGTGGAGGTATAGGGTATATGTTGTGTCTGGAGGTATAGGGTAAATGTTGTGTCTGGAGGTATAGGGTATATGTTGTGTGGAGGTATAGGGTATATGTTGTGTGGAGTTATAGGGTGTATGTTGTGTGTGGAGGTATAGGGTATATGTTGTGTGGAGTTATAGGGTGTATGTTGTGTGGAGGTATAGGGTGTATGTTGTGTCTGGAGGTATAGGGTGTATATTGTGTGGAGTTATAGGGTGTATGTTGTGTGGAGGTATATGGTAAGTGTTATGTGTGGAGGTATAGGGGGTATGTTGTCTGGAGGTATAGGGTATATGTTGTGTGGAGGTATAGGGTATATGTTGTGTGGAGGTATAGGGTATATGTTGTCTGGAGGTGTAGGGTATATGTTGTGTGGAGGTATAGGGTATATGTTGTGTGGAGGTATAGGGTTTATGTTGTGTGGAGGTATAGGGTATATGTTGTGTGGAGGTATAGGGTATATGTTGTCTGGAGGTGTAGGGTATATGTTGTGTGGAGGTATAGGGTATATGTTGTGTCTGGAGGTATAGGGTATATGTTGTGTCTGGAGGTATAGGGTATATGTTGTGTCTGGAGGTATAGGGTATATGTTGTGTCTGGAGGTATAGGGTATATGTTGTGTGGAGGTATAGGGGGTATGTTGTGTCTGGAGGTATAGGGTATATGTTGTGTGGAGGTATATGGTATATGTTGTGTGTGGAGGTATAGGGTATATGTTGTGTGGAGGTATATGGTAAGTGTTATGTGTGGAGGTATAGGGTATATGTTGTGTGGAGGTATATGGTAAGTGTTATGTGTGGAGGTATAGGGGGTATGTTGTGTGGAGGTATAGGGTATATGTTGTGTGGGGGTATAGGGTATATGTTGTGTGGCGGTATAGGGTATATGTTGTGTCTGGAGGTATAGAGTATATGTTGTGTGGAGGTATAGGGTAAATGTTGTGTGTGAGGTATAGGGTATATGTTGTGTGGAGGTATAGGTATATGTTGTGTCTGGAGGTATAGGGTATATGTTGTGTGGAGGTATAGGGTATATGTTGTGTGGAGTTATAGGGTGTATGTTGTGTGTGGAGGTATAGGGTGTATGTTGTGTGGAGTTATAGGGTGTATGTTGTGGAGGAATAGGGTATATGTTGTGTCTGGAGGTATAGGGTATATGTTGTGTGGAGGTATAGGGTATATGTTGTGTGTGGAGGTATAGGGTATATGTTGTGTGGAGGTATAGAGTATATGTGTGTGTGGAGGTATAGGTATAGGTTGTGTGTGGAGGTATAGGGTATATGTTGTGTGGAGGTATAGGGTATATGTTGTGTGGGGGTATAGGGTATATGTTGTGTGGCGGTATAGGGTATATGTTGTGTGGAGGTATAGGGTATATGATGTGGAGGAATAGGGTATATGTTGTGTGGAGGTAAAGGGTTTATGTTGTGTGGAGGTATAGGGTATATGTTGTGTGGAGGTATAGGGTATATGTTGTGTGGGGGTATAGGGTATATGTTGTGTGGAGGTATAGGGTATATGTTGTGTGGAGGTATAGCGTATATGTTGTGTGGAGGTATAGGGTATATATTGTGTCTGGAGGTATAAGGTAGATGTTGTGTCTGGAGGTATAGGGTATATGTTGTGTGTGGAGGTATAGGGTATATGTTGTGTGTGGAGGTATAGGGTATATGTTGTGTGTGGAGGTATAGAGTATATGTTGTGTGGTGGTATAGGGTAAATGTTGTGTGGGGGTATAGGGTATAGGTTGTGTGTGGAGGTATAGGGTATATGTTGTGTGTTGGGGTATAGGGTATATGTTGTGTGGAGGTATAGGGTATATGTTGTGTGGAGGTATAGGGTATATGTTGTGTGGGGGTATAGGGTATATGTTGTCTGGAGGTATAGGGTATATGTTGTGTGGAGGTATAGGGTATATGTTGTGTGTGGAGGTATAGGGTATATGTTGTGTCTGGAGGTATAGGGTATATGTTGTGTCTGGAGGTATAGGGTATATGTTGTGTGGAGGTATAGGGGGTATGTTGTGTCTTGAAGTATAGGGTATATGTTGTGTGGAGGTATAGGGGGTATGTTGTGTGGAGGTATAGGGGGTATGTTGTGTGGGGGTATAGGGTATATGTTGTGTGGAGGTATAGGGTATATGTTGTGTGGGGGTACAGGGTATATGTTGTGTCTGGAGGTATAGGGTATATGTTGTGTCTGGAGGTATAGGGTATATGTTGTGTGTGAATGAAGTAGATCGCATGAGGAAGTATATTTATAGATGTGTCTGAGAAGGAGGGAGGAGGGAAAAGATGGAGGTTGGGATAAACTTGGCTTGGGGGGGGGTTAAAGGGGGGAGAACAGAGAGGGGTAGTAGAGAGGGATGGGAGAGAGAGAAGGAAGGACTTCATTATACTGCAATACAATTGTATTTCTTTTTTTTATGACCTGTAAACCTGTTGTAAAATTAATAAGAGTTCTGGAGAGATTAGGAAAGGATGTGGAATTGTTATTATTCCTTGTTTGTCAATAATAATAAAAAATAAATAATAAAATAAAAGGTGGTTGTCCCACTGGCTATCATAAGTTGAATGCACCAATTTGTAAGTCGCTCTGGATAAGAGTGTCTGCTAGATGATGTAAATGTAAATGTAATAATACTAAGATTTAATGTTGGTTATTGGTGAGAGTGGAGAGGGGCTATATCCAGGGGATTGGGATGTGGTGACTGAGAGGGCATCAGACAATTCTCTGAGGTGTGTGTGGAGCCTCCACTCATCCCCTCCAGTCTCTCTGAGGCCTCCACTCATCCCCTCCACTCATCCCCTTCAGTCTGTCTGAGGCCTCCATTCATCCCCTTCAGTCTCTCTGAGGCCTCCACTCATCACCTTCAGTCTCTCTGAGGCCTCCACTCATCCCCTCCACTCATCCCCTTCAGTCTCTCTGAGCTGTGTGTGGGGCCTCCACTCATCCCCTTCAGTCTCTCTGAGGCCTCCACTCATCCCTTTCAGTCTCTCTGAGGCCTCCACTCATCCCCTTCAATCTCTCTGAGGCCTCCACTCATCCCCTTCAGTCTCTCTGAGGTCTCCACTCATCCCCTTCAGTCTGTCTGAGGCCTCCACTCATCCCCTTCAGTCTCTCTGGGGCCTCCACTCATCCCCTCCACTCATCCCTTTCAGTCTCTCTGAGGCCTCCACTCATCCCCCTCAGTCTCTCTGGGGCCTCCACTCATCCCCCTTCAGTCTCTCTGAGGCCTCCACTCATCCCCTCCACTCATCCCCTTCAGTCTCTAAGGCCTCCACTCATCACCTTCAGTCTCTCTGAGGCCTCCACTATCCCCTTCAGTCTCTCTGAGGCCTCCACTCATCCCCCTCCACTCATCCCCTTCAGTCTCTCTGGGGCCTCCACTCATCCCCTCCACTCTCATCCCCTTCAGTCTGTGTGAGGCCTCCACTCATCCCCTTCAGTCTCTCTGGGGCCTCCACTCATCCCCTCCACTCATCCCCTTCAGTCTGTCTGAGGCCTCCATTCATCCCCTTCAGTCTCTCTGAGGCCTCCACTCATCCCCTTCAGTCTCTCTAAGGCCTCCACTCATCCCCTCCACTCATCCCCTTCAGTCTCTCTGAGCTGTGTGTGGGGCCTCCACTCATCCCCTTCAGTCTCTCTGAGGCCTCCACTCATCCCCTTCAGTCTCTCTGAGGCCTCCACTCATCCCCTTCAGTCTCTCTGAGGCCTCCACTCATCCCCTTCAGTCTCAATGAGGTCTCCACTCATCCCCTTCAGTCTGTCTGAGGCCTCCACTCATCCCCTTCAGTCTCTCTGGGATCTCCACTCATCCCCTTCAGTCTCTCAGAGACCTCCACTCATCCCCTCCACTCATCCCCTTCAGTCTCTCTGAGGCCTCCACTCATCCCCTTCAGTCTCTCTGAGGTCTCCACTCATCCCCTTCAGTCTGTCTGAGGCCTCCACTCATCCCCTTCAGTCTCTCTGGGGCCTCCACTCATCCCCTTCAGTCTCTCAGAGGCCTCCACTCAACCCCTCCACTCATCCCCTTCAGTCTCTCTGGGGCCTCCACTCATCCCCTTCAGTCTCTCTGGGGCCTCCACTCATCCCCTCCACTCATCCCCTTCAGTCTGTCTGAGGCCTCCACTCATCCCCTTCAGTCTCTCTGGGGCCTCCAGTCATCCCCTTCAGTCTCTCAGAGGCCTCCACTCATCCCCTCCACTCATCCCCTTCAGTCTCTCTGGGGCCTCCACTCATCCCCTTCAGTCTCTCTGGGGCCTCCACTCATCCCCTCCACTCATCCCCTTCAGTCTGTCTGAGACCTCCACTCATCCCCTTCAGTCTCTCTGAGGCCTCCACTCATCCCCTTCAGTCTCTCTGGGGCCTCCACTCATCCCCTTCAGTCTCTCTGAGGCCTCCACTCATCCCCTCCACTCATCCCCTTCAGTCTCTCTAAGGCCTCCACTCATCCCCTTCAGTCTCTCTGAGGCCTCCACTCATCCCCTTCAGTCTCTCTGAGGCCTCCACTCATCCCCTCCACTCATCCTCTTCAGTCTCTCTGAGGCCTCCACTCATCCCCTCCACTCATCCCCTTCAGTCTGTCTGAGGCCTCCACTCATCCCCTTCAGTCTCTCTGAGGCCTCCACTCATCCCCTTCAGTCTCTCTGGGGCCTCCACTCATCCCCTTCAGTCTCTCTGAGGCCTCCACTCATCCCCTCCACTCATCCCCTTCAGTCTCTCTAAGGCCTCCACTCATCCCCTTCAGTCTCTCTGAGGCCTCCACTCATCCCCTTCAGTCTCTCTGAGGCCTCCACTCATCCCTCTCAGTCTCTCTGAGGCCTCCACTCATCCCCTTCAGTCTCTCTGAGGCCTCCACTAATCCCCTCCACTCATCCCCTCCACTCATCCCCTTCAGTCTGTCTGAGGCCTCCACTCATCCCCTTCAGTCTCTCTGAGGCCTCCACTCATCCCCTTCAGTCTCTCTGGGGCCTCCACTCATCCCCTTCAGTGTCTCTGAGGCCTCCACTCATCCCCTCCACTCATCCCCTTCAGTCTCTCTCTAAGGCCTCCACTCATCCCCTTCAGTCTCTCTGAGGCCTCCACTCATCCCCTTCAGTCTCTCTGAGGCCTCCACTCATCCCCCTCAGTCTCTCTGAGGCCTCCACTCATCCCCTCCACTCATCCCCTTCAGTCTCTCTGAGGCCTCCACTAATCCCCTCCACTCATTCCCTCTGCTCATCCCCTCCACTCATCCCCTCCACTAATCCCTTCCACTCATCCCCTCTGCTCATCCCCTCCACTCATCCCCTCTGCTCATCCCCTCTACTCATCCCCTCCTCTCATCCCCTCCACTCATCCCCTCCTCTCATCCCCTCCACTCATCCCCTCATCCCCCTCCACTCATCCCCCTCCTCTCATCCCCTCTTCTCATCCCCTCCACTCATCCCCTCCTCTCATCCCCTCCCCTCATCCCCTCCACTCATCCCCTCCTCTCATCCCCTCCTCTCATCCCTCCTCTCATCCCCCTCCTCTCATCCCTCCACTCATCCCCTCCTCTCATCCCCTCCACTCATCCCCCCTCTCATCCCCTCCACTCATCCCCTCATCCCCTCCACTCATCCCCTCCTCTCATCCCCTCCTCTCATCCCCTCCACTCATCCCCTCCTCTCATCCCCTCCCCTCATCCCCTCCACTCATCCCCTCCTCTCATCCCCTCCACTCATCCCCTCCTCTCATCCCCTCCTCTCATCCCCTCACTCATCCCCTCCACTCATCCCCTCCTCTCATCCCCTCCACTCATCCCCTCCACACATCCCCTCCTCTCATCCCCTCCACTCATCCCTCCACTCATCCCCTCCCTCTCATCCCCTCCACTCATCCCCTTCCCAGTAGACCCCCCCCAGGCACTATCCTTTAGTTGTATTTATAATATAATACCAAACCAACCACAGTCCTTTAGTTGTATTTATAATATAATACCAAACCAACCACAGTCCTTTAGTTGTATTTATAATATAATACCAAACCAACCACAGTCCTTTAGTTGTATTTATAATATAATACCAAACCAACCACAGTACTTTAGTGGCTTCAGTCTTTCTTCAAATGTGTGTATATTGTAATGTATGTACGATGTACACTACCGATCCAAAGTTTTAGAACACCTACTCATTCAAGGGTTTTTCTTTATTTGTACTATTATCTACATTGTAGAATAATAGTGAAGACATCAAAACTATGAAATAACACATATGGAATCATGTAGTAACCAAACAATTGTTAAACAAATCAAAATATATTTTATTTTTGAGATTCTTCAAATAGCCACCCTTTGCCTTGATGACAGCTTTGGATACCCTTGGCATTCTCTCAACCAGCTTCACCTGGAATTGTCAAGGTGACGTGTATGCGGTGAACGAAGTCAAGCGCAGGACACCGAGCTACTGGCAGACGTACTTTACTACACAGTAAAGGAACATACAAAACAAAACCTCCTAACAGGGAGGAACAATACACGCATACAAACAGCAACTGCCGACCTCACGGAAAACAACCACACACAACAAACAATGAGAGACAGGGGTACTTAAAGGGAATACAATGTAACATAATGGGAAACTGGTGTAAACAATAAAGACCAAACAAGGCAAACACCGAAACATCGATCGGTAGCAGCTAGTACTCCGGGACGACTTAACGCCGAAGCCTGCCCGAGCAAGGGAGGAGGAGCAGCCTCGGCTGAATCCGTGACAGGAATGCTTTTCCAACAGTGTTGAAGGAGTTCCCACATATGCTGAGCACTTGTTGGCTGCTTTTCCTTCACTCTGCGGTCCAACTCATCCCAAACCATCTCAATTTGGTTGAGGTCGGGGGATTGTGGAGGCCAGGTCATCTGATGCAGCACTCCATCACTCTCCTTCTTGGTAAAATAGCCCTTACACAGCCTGGAGGTGTGTTGGGTCATTGTCCTGTTGAAAAATAAATGATAGTCCCACTAAGACCAAACCAGATGGGATGGCGTATCACTGCAGAATGCGGTGGTAGCCATGCTGGTTAAGTGTGCCTTGAAATCTAAATAAATCACTGACAGTGTCACCAGCAAAGCACCCCCACACCATCACCCCTCCTCCTCTGTGCTTTACGGTGGGAACTACACATGCGGAGATCATCCTTTCACCCACACAGCGTCCCAAAGACACGGCGGTTGGAACCAAAAATCTCCAATTTGGACTCCAGACCAAAGGACAAATTTCCACCGGTCCATTGCTCGTGTTTCTTGGCCCAAGCAAGTCTCTTCTACTTATTGGTGTCCTTTACATTTACATTTAAGTCATTTAGCAGATGCTCTTATCCAGAGCGACTTACAAGTTGGTGCATTCAACTTAGGATAGCCAGTGGGACAACCACCCTTTAAAAAAAAAAAGTATTATATGGGGGGGTAGAAGACCCTTTAGTAGTGGTTTCTTTGCAGCAATTCGACCATGAAGGCCTGATTCACAGTCCCCTCTGAACAGTTGATGTTGAGATGTGTCTGTTACTTGAACTCTGTGAAGAGTTTATTTGGGCTGCAATTTCTGAGGCTGGTAACTCTAATGAACTTATCCTCTGCAGCAGAGGTAACTCTGGGTCTTCTATTCCTGTGGCGGTCCTCATGAGAGCCAGTTTCATCATAGCGCTTGATGGTTTTTGCGACTGCACTCAAAGAAACGTTCAAAGTTCTTGAAATGTTCTGTATTGACATTTACATTTACATTTACATCATTTAGCAGACGCTCTTATCTAGAGCGACTTACAGTTAGTGAGTGCATACATTATTTTTTTTATTTTCATACTGGCCCCCCGTGGGAATCAAACCCACAACCCTGGCGTTGCAAACACCATGCTCTACCAACTGAGCTTCATGTCCTAAAGTAATGATGGACTGTCGTTTCTCTTTGCTTATTTGAGCTGTTCTTGCCATAATATGGACTTGGTCTTTTACCAAATAGGGCTATCTTCTGTATACTACCCTCCTTGTCACAACACAACTGATTGGCTCAAACGCATTAAGAAGGAAAGAAATTCCACAAATTAACTTTTAAGAAGGCACACCTGTTAATTGAAATGCATTCCAGGTGACTACCTCATGAAGCTGGTTGAGAGACTGCCAAGAATGTGCAAAGCTGTCATCAAGGCAAAGGGTGGCTAGTTGAAGAATCTCAAATATAAAATATATTTTGATTAGTTTAACACTCTTTTGGTTAGTACATGATTCCATATGTATTATTTAATAGTGTTGATGTATTCACTATAATTCTACAATGTAGAAAATAGTAAAAATAAAGAAAAACCCTTGAATGAGTAGGTGTTCTAAAACTTTGGACCGGTAGTGTATGTATCCACTTTTTGGGGGGTTCATTAGGAGAGGAGTCGGAGTTTAAAAGCCCTAAGAAGGCACAGCGCCTCAAAGCCCAAAGACGTCCTTTGCTTTATGTTTTTTAATGTGTTTTTGGTTACATTTCTGCTCAGCCCACATGCCCACACAGTTGCATCATACAGCAGTATAGCATTCGATATGCTGAGTGAGGTATGCTGGGATATGCTGAGTGAGGTATGCTGGGATATGCTGAGTGAGGCATGCTGGGATATGCTGAGTGAGGCATGCTGGGATATGCTGACGTGAGTCTCAGCGCTCGCCATTAATGCTCATTTGAAACACCAGAGGGCATCTTTGAGCACATCTAGTCTTTAATCATTATTTTATTAAGGAAAACATAAAGATGTTGATGAACAAATACTGTATGCTTCTTTCTAGGATATACAGAATATACATAATGACCTATTATAAGGTTGTTTTGATTAATATGTAGATTATAATACATTTACATATTTTTAGGGGGTTGATGCATTTTTTGTCAGGGCAAATCAGGTCTGTGATATTGGAGTTCATGGTGCCTTTTTTTTCAGTTGGCGGGTGGACCCGTAGATGAGAGAGAACTTGGGTAAAATAAATGGCCATGTAGATGACTATTAGAAAAATAGAATACTTATGCCTTACTGTCCATGACATAAACAAAGAGTGGGTGCTCAGGAGAGGGTGGTGCTGTTCACCACTGAGTTGGACTGTTCCCATCTCATAACTGCAGAAAACACAAGGCCAGCTACAGTGAAACAATACTTGTGGATATTGTTGATTTCCTTCATCGCTTCCAAGAGGCAACACTCTCCTTGGAGACAAGCAAACAGCCTACTCTCCACCTGGTCATTGCGTTGTTCCAAAGGATAAAGCGTCACCTGCAGATGGACTTGTGGTGTCAGAGAGAAGCAGCTGCGAGCCTGCGACCTGCGACCTGCGACCGGGCATGATGGATGACATCCTTTTTTCCTGAAAAGCAATTTGAAGAAATCTGAGTGATGAATGGAATGTTTTTGAAGTTATTGTTTTAGTAGCTTTATTTGTTGGCTAATATTAGAAGGCGCTTTCAAAACGATTTGAGTTGTCAATGTGCCGCATTTGCATTGAAAAAAATATATAATTCTTAATTCCTGGCATGGTTTCTGTTTAGCCAGATGTTGAATAGACATGCAGAGAAATGAGGAATAGTAGTTGCTGTCTGTAGTCATGACAACCATTAGGCTATATACCCTTTGTTGTTTTGTTGGGTAACAGATCGGCTTCCGGAACTCACAAGAGTCGCCTTCTATCTTCAATATAATCGTTCGATCAGAAGGTTAAACCCATAGGTCTTAGACCCGCTGTAAATGAAATTAGATGACCAGGTTCATTTTTCATTACCAGGTTCATATTATTTTTATAATAATACAGTGCCTTGCAAAAGTATTCATCCCCATTGGCGTTTTTTCCTATTTTGTTGCATTACAACCTGTAATTTAAATGGATTTTTATTTAGATTTCATGTAATGGAGATACACAAAATAGTCCAAATTGGTAAAGTGAAATGAAAAACATAACTTGTTTCAGAAATGCTAAACAATAAAAAATGGAAAAGTGGTGCGTGCATATGTATTCACCCCCTTTGCTATGAAGCCCCTAAATAAGATCTGGTGCAATCAATTACCTTCAGAAGTCACATAATTAGTTAAATAAAGTCCACCTGTGTGCAATCTAAGTGTCACATGATCTGTCACATGATCGCAGTATATATACACCTGTTCTGTAAGGCCCCAGAGTCTGCAACACCACTAAGCAAGGGGCACCACCAAGCAAGTGGCACCATGAAGACCAAGGAGCTCTCCAAACAGATCAGGGACAAAGTTGTGGTACAGATCAGGGTTGGTTTACAAAAAAATATCAGAAACTATGGCACCACAACAAACCTGCCAAGAGAGGGCCGCCCACCAAAACTCACGGACCAGGCAAGGAGGGCATTAATCAGAGAGGCAACAAAGAGACCAAAGATAACCCTGAAGGAGCTGCAAAGCTCCACAGCGGAGATTGGAGTATCTGTCCATAGGACCACTTTAAGTCGTACACTCCACAGAGCTGGGCTTTACGGAAGAGTGGCCAGAAAAAGCCATTGCTTAAAGAAAAAAATAAGCAAACACGTTTTAGATTAGACTAAAATTGAGCTTTTTGGACATCAAGGAAAACGCTATGTCTGGCGCAAACCCAACACCTCTCATCACCCCGAGAACACCATCCCCACAGTGAAGCATGGTGGTGGCAGCATCATGCTGTGGAGGTGTTTTTCATCGGCAGGGACTGGGACACTGGTCAGAATTGAAGGAATGATGGATGGAGCTAAATACAGCGACATTCTTGAGGGAAACCTGTTTCAGTCTTCCAGAGATTTGAGACTGGGACGGAGGTTCACCTTCCAGCAAGACAATGACCCTAAGCATACTGCTAAAGCAACACTCGAGTGGTTTAAGGGGAAACATTTAAATGTCTTGGAATGGCCTAGTCAAAGCCCAGACCTCAATCCAATTGAGAATCTGTGGTATGACTTAAAGATTGCTGTACACCAGTGGAACCCATCCAACTTGAAGGAGCTGGAGCAGTTTTGCCTTGAAGAATGGGCAAAATCCCAGTGGCTAGATGTGCAGGTGGGTCTGGGCAGGTGGGTCTGAGCAGGTGGGTCTGAGCAAGTGGGTCTGAAGCAGGTGGGTCTGAGCAGGTGGGTCTGGGCAGGTGGGTCTGACCAGGTGGGTCTGGGCAGGTGGGTCTGGGCAGGTGGGTCTGGGCAGGTGGGTCTGACCAGGTGGGTCTGGGCAGGTGGGTCTGGGCAGGTGGGTCTGACCAGGTGGGTCTGGGCAGGTGGGTCTGGGCAGGTGGGTCTGGGCAGGTGGGTCTGCGCAGGTGGGTCTGAGCAGGTGGGTCTGGGCAGGTGGGTCTGAGCAGGTGGGTCTGGGCAGGTGGGTCTGAGGAGGTGGGTCTGAGCAGGTGGGTCTGAGCAGGTGGGTCTGAGCAGGTGGGTCTGAGCTGGTGGGTCTGAGCAGGTGGGTCTGAGCAGGTGGGTCTGGGCAGGTGGGTCTGAGGAGGTGGGTCTGAGCAGGTGGGTCTGAGCAGGTGGGTCTGAGCTGGTGGGTCTGAGCAGGTGGGTCTGAAGCAGGTGGGTCTGAGCAGGTGGGTCTGAGCAGGTGGGTCTGAGCAGGTGGGTCTGAGCAGGTGGGTCTGGGCAGGTGGGTCTGAGCAGGTGGGTCTGAGCAAGTGGGTCTGAAGCAGGTGGGTCTGAGCAGGTGGGTCTGGGCAGGTGGGTCTGAGCAGGTGGGTCTGAGCAGGTGGGTCTGACCAGGTGGGTCTGGGCAGGTGGGTCTGAGCAGGTGGGTCTGAGCAAGTGGGTCTGAAGCAGGTGGGTCTGAGCAGGTGGGTCTGGGCAGGTGGGTCTGACCAGGTGGGTCTGGGTAGGTGGGTCTGGGCAGGTGGGTCTGGGCATGTGGGTCTGAGCAGGTGGGTCTGAGCAGGTGGGTCTATATATCTATATATTCTATATATCTGTGTGATTTAGTTGATGTTTGTGAGATGTTGTCGTTTGTATGTGCATGAATAAATGAATGAATGAATGAAAATAAAAATCGGTGTCAAATCGCCAGTTGGCAACCCATCCGTTATGGGATTAATTGACACATAAACAAACATTACAACAATTCACTGTGGTAATTAAATGATAATTCTTCTTCTGGTGTTTTCTGCAGTGCGCATCGCATAAAGAGGGAAACAATGTAAGGTAAAAATCAATAAATAATAGTAAATAAGGTTATCCAAACAATAATTATATCCCTAGAGCAGTAAAATAATATACATACATACATATATACACACTGTACAGTGGGGGAAAAAAGTATTTAGTCAGCCACCAATTGTGCAAGTTCTCCCACTTAAAAAGATGAGAGAGGCCTGTAATTTTCATCATAGGTACACGTCAACTATGACAGACAAAATGAGAAAAAAAAATCCAGAAAATCAATGAATTTATTTAGAAATAATGGTGGAAAATAAGTATTTGGTCAATAACAAAAGTTTCTCAATACTTTGTTATATACCCTTTGTTGGCAATGACACAGGTCAAACGTTTTCTGTAAGTCTTCACAAGGTTTTCACACACTGTTGCTGGTATTTTGGCCCATTCCTCCATGCAGATCTCCTCTAGAGCAGTGATGTTTTGGGGCTGTCGCTGGGCAACACGGACTTTCAACTCCCTCCAAAGATTTTATATCGGGTTGAGATCTGGAGACTGGCTAGGCCTCTCCAGGACCTTGGAAATGCTTCTTACGAAGCCACCTTCGTTGCCGGGCGGTGTGTTTGGGATCATTGTCATGCTGAAAGACCCAGCCACGTTTCATCTTCAATGCCCTTGCTGATGGAAGGAGGTTTTCACTCAAAATCTCACGATACATGGCCCCATTCATTCTTTCCTTTACACGGATCAGTCGTCCTGGTCCCTTTGCAGAAAAACAGCCCCAAAGCATGATGTTTCCACCCCCATGCTTCACAGTAGGTATGGTGTTCTTTGGATGCAACTCAGCATTCTTTGTCCTCCAAACACGATGAGTGTTTTGATAGCACAGACTGGAACATGTTCCGGGATTCTTCAGATAGCATTGAGGAGTACACCACATCAGTCAATGGCTTCATCAATAAGTGCATTGATGATGTCGTCCCCAAAGTGACCGTACGTACATACCCCAACCAGAAGCCATGGATTACAGGAAACATCCGCACTGAGCTAAAGGGTAGAGCTGACGCTTTCAAGGAGCGGGACTCTAACCCGGACGCTTATAAGGAATTACATTTACATTTACATTTATGGCATTTAGCAGACGCTCTTATCCAGAGCGACTTACAAATTGGTGCATTCACCTTATAGCCAGTGGGATAACCACTTTACAATATGTATTTATTTTAATTTTTTTGGGAGGTGGGGTAAGGGGGGGTAGAAGGATTACTTTATCCTATCCCAGGTATTCCTTAAAGAGGTGGGATTTCAAGTGTCTCCGGAAGGTGGTGAGTGACTCCGCTGTCCTGGCGTCGTGAGGGGAGCTTGTTCCACCATTGGGGGTGCCAGAGCAGCGAACAGTTTTGACTGGGCTGAGCGGGAACTGTGCTTCCGCAGAGGTAGGGGGCCAGCAGGCCAGTGGTGGATGAACGCAATGCCCCTCGTTTGGGAGTAGGGACTGATCAGAGCCTGAAGGTACGGAGGTGCCGTTCCCCTCACAGCTCCGTAGGCAAGCACCATGGTCTTGTAGCAGATGCGAGCTTCAACTGGAAGCCACCGGAGTGTGCGGAGGAGCGGGGTGACGTGAGAGAACTTGGGAAGGTTGAACACCAGACGGGCTGCGGCATTCTGGATGAGTTGTAGGGGTTTAATGGCACAGGCAGGGAGCCCAGCCAACAGCGAGTTGCAGTAATCCAGACGGGAGATGACAAGTGCCTGGATTAGGATCTGTGCCGCTTCCTGTGTAAGGCAGGGTCGTACTCTCCGAATGTTGTAGAGCATGAACCTACAGGATCGGGTCACCACCTTGATGTTAGCGAAGAACGACAGGGTGTTGTCCAGGGTCACGCCAAGGCTCTTCGCACTCTGGGAGGAGGACACAACGGAGTTGTCAACCGTGATGGCGAGATCACGGAACGGGCAGTCCTTCCCCGGGAGGAAGTGCAGCTCCGTCTTGCTGAGGTTCAGCTTGAGGTGGTGATCCGTCATCTACACTGATATGTCTGCCAGACATGCAGAGATGTGATTCGCCACCTGGTTATCAGAAGGGGGAAAGGAGAAGATTAGTTGTGTTTCGTCTGCGTAGCAAATCCCGCTATGCCCTCCGACGAACCATCAAACAGGCAAAGAGTCAATACAGGACTAAGATTGAATCGTACTACACCTGCTCTGATGCTCGTCGGATGTGGCAGGGCTTGAAAACTATTACAGACTACAAAGGGATGCATAGCCGCGAGCTGCCCAGTGACACAAGACTTCCAGACGAACTAAACCACTTCTATGCTCGCTTCGAGGAAAGCAACACTGAAGCATGCATGAGAGCACCAGCTGTTTCCGGATGACTATGTGATCACGCTCTCCATAGCCGATGTGAGTAAGACTTTTAAGCAGGTCAACATTCACAAGGCCGCAGGGCCAGCCGGATAACCATGACGTGTACTCCGAGCATGTTTCAAGCAGACCACCATGGTCCCCGTGCCCAAGGACTCTAAGATAACCTGCCTAAATGACTTCCGACCCGTAGCACTGACGTCTGTAGCCATGAAGTGCTTTGAAAGGCTGGTCATGGCTCACATCAAAACCATTATCCCAGAAAACCTAGACCCACTCCAATTTGCATACCGCCCCAACAGATCCACAGATGATGCAATCTCTATTGCACTCCACACTGCCCTTTCCCACCTAGACAAGAGGAACACCTACGTGAGAATGCTATTCATTGACTACAGCTCAGCATTCAACACCATAATGCCCTCAAAGCTCATCACTATGCTAAGGATCCTGGGACTAAACACCTCCCTCTGCAACAGTGGTAGGCCTGATCACCGACAACGATGAGACAGCCTGTAGGGAGGAGGTCAGAGACCTGGCCGTGTGGTGCCAGGATAACAACCTCTCCCTCAACGTGACCAAGACAAAGGAGATGATTGTGGACTACAGGAAAAAAAAGAGGACTGAGCACGCCCCCATTCTCATCGACGGGGCTGTAGTGGAACAGGTTGAGAGCTTCAAGTTCCTTGGTGTCCACGTCACCAACGAACTATCATGGTCCAAACACACCAAGACAGTCTTGAAGAGGGCACGACAAAGCCTATTCCCCCTCAGGAGACTGAAAAGATTTGGCATGGTTCCTCAGATCCTCAAAAAATTCTACTGCTGCACCATCGAGAGAATCCTGACTGGTTGCATCACCGCCTGGTATGGCAACTGCTTGGCCTCCGACAGCAAGGCACTACAGAGGGTAGTGCGTATGGCCCAGTACATCACTGGGGTCAAGCTTCCTGCCATCCAGGACCTCTATACCAGGCGGTGTCAGAGGAAAGCCCTCAAAATTGTCAAAGACTCCAGCCACCCTAGTCATAGACTGTTCTCTCTGCTACCGCACGGCAAGCGGTACCGGAGTGCCAATTATTGGTCCAAAAGACTTCTCAACAGCTTCTACCCCCAAGCCATAAGACTCCTGAATAGTGGCGTTTGTAAAGTTGGAAAAATAGATAAATAAAAAATAAATCTGCATATATAGACACACTGGCTTTACTCAAAGCCAGTGGCATGTCATTAGTAAAGATTGAAAAAAAGTAAGGGGCCTAGACAGCTGCCCTGGGGAATTCCTGATTCTACCTGGATTTTGTTGGAGAGACTTCCATTAAAGAACACCCTTTGTGTTCTGTTAGACAGGTAACTCTTTATCCACAATATAGCAGGGGGTGTAAAGCCATAACACATACGTTTTTCCATCAGCAGACTATGATCGATCATGTCAAAAGCTGCACTGGAGTCTAACAAAACAGTCCCCACAATCTTTTTATCATCAATTTTTCTCAGCCAATCATCCGTCATTTGTGTAAGTGCTGTGCTTGTTGAATGTCCTTTTCTGTAAGCATGCTGAAAGTGTTGTCAATTTGTTTACAGTAAAATTGCATTGTATCTGGTTAAACACAATTCTTTCAAATAGTTTACTAAGGGTTGGTAACAGGCTAATTGGTCAGCTGTTTTAGCCAGTAAAGGGGGCTTTACTATTCTTAGGTAGCGGAATGACCTTTGCTTCCCTCCAAGCCTGGGGGCACACACATTCTTGTAGGCTTAAATTGAAAATATGCCAAATAGGAGTGGCAATATCGTCCGCAATTATCCTCAGCAATTTTCCATCCAAGTTGTCAGACCCACTCACTTTACAAAATGCAGAATTACAATGCTTGTCTTTCATAATTTGGTCAGATATACATGGATGTGTAGTGTCAGCAATTGTTGCTGGCATGTCATGCCTAAATTTGCTAATCTTGCCAATGAAAAAATCTAAGTAGTTGGCAATATCAGTTGGTTTTGTGATTAATGAGCCATCTGATTCAATGAATGATGGAGCTGAGTTTGCCTTTTTTCCTAAAATGTCATTTAAGGTGCTCCAAAGCTTTTTACTATCATTCTTTATGTCATTTATCCTTGTTTCATAGTGTTGTTTCTTTTCTCTTTTTATTCAGTTTAGTCACATGATTTCTCAATTTGCAATACGTTTGCCAATCGGTTGTGCAGCCAGACTTATTTGCCATTCCTTTTGCCTCATCCCTCTCAACCATACTATTTTTCAATTCCTCATCAATCCACTGGGAATTAACAGTTTTTACAGTATTTTTCTTAATGGGTGCATGCTTATTAGTAACTGGAATAAGCAATGTCATAAATGTGTCATGTGCAGTGTCTGTTTGATCGTCATTACACACCACAGACCAACATATATTATTTACATGAACAGCATAGGAATCACTACAAATCTTATCTTATTGTATGACCTCTTATACACAATATTAGGCCCAGCCTTTGGAACTTTGGTTTTCCTAGATATGGCTACTATATTGTGATCACTACATCAGATGGATTTGAATACTGCTTTCAAACAAATCTCTGCAGCATTAGTAAAGATATGATCAATACATTTTGATGATTTAATTCCTGTACTGTTTGTAACTACCCTGGGTGGTTGACTGATAACCTGAACCAGGTTGCAGACACTGGTTACAGTTTGAAGCTTTCTCTTGAGTGGGCAGCCTGATGAAAGCCAGTCAATATTTAAATCACCCAGAATGTATACCTCTCTATTGATATGGTAGCTCAGCTGGTAGAGCACGGCGCTTGTAATGCCAAGGTAGTGGGTTCGAACCCCGGGACCACCCATACACAAAAAAAATGTATGCACGCATGACTGTAAGTCGCTTTGGATAAAAGCGTCTGCTAAATGGCATATTATTATATTATTATTTTTATTATTGATATCACATATATTATCAAGCATTTCACAGAGGTTATCCAGATACTGACTGTTAGCACTTGGTGGTCTATAGCAGCTTTCCACCAGAATGGGCTTTAGGTGAGTCAGATGAACCTGTAGCCATATTACTTCAACAGTATTTAACATGAGATCCTCTCTAATCTTCACAGGAATGTGGTTCTTAATATATACAGCAACACCTCCACCATTGGCATTTCTATATTTTCTGTAAATGTTATAACCTTGTTTTGCTTCCACTGTATCATCAAAGGTATTATCTAAGTGAGTTTCAGAGATAGTCAGAATCATGAATGTCATCTGTTACTAGCAAATTATTGATTTAATGAACCTTGTTTCTTAAGCTACATATGTTAACGTGGGCTATTTTGAGCAAAGAAAGTTAAGCTGCAGCTTGCCCAGAACAGAGGCAAATCTTGCTCTTCATTGTAATCAGAGGGCTAATATTGATATTATGCCAGTCTTTTTTGTCTGAGAGTTGAGAAAGACTGCGTCACTTCTTGTTTTTATAAGAAAAAATTCCAAATTGTTTGCATAGTTAACTTACACATAGCACTGACACACACACACTTACCCCACCAGACATGCCACCAGGGGTCTTTTCACTGTCCCCAAATCCAGAACAAATTCAAGGAAACGTACAGTATTATACAGAGGCATAATTGCATGGAACTCCCTTCCATCTTATATAGCGCAAGTGAACAGCAAACCTGGTTTCAAAAAACAAATAAAGCAACACCTCATGGCACAACATCTCTCCCCTATGTGACCGGCTTGTTGTGTGTATGTACTGACATGCACACACACACTACATGTTAACGTTTTTAAATGTGCAACGCATCTCCCCTATTTGACCTAGATATTGTGTGTATAAATTGGTATGTAGGCTATGTGTGCCATTTTGAAATGTTCTTGGTTCTGTCCTAATGTTCTGTATTATGTCAAGTTTCATGTTGTGTGTGGACTCCAGGAAGAGTAGCTTTCACAACAGCTAATGGGGATCCTAATAAAATACAAAAATACTGTCTTCTTGGTAAGCAACTCCAGTGTAGATTTGGTCTTGTGTTCCTGCTGAAATGTGAATTCAACTCCCAGTGTTTGGTGGAAAGCAGACTGAACCAGGTTTTCCTCTAGGATTTTGCTTGTGCTTAGCTCCATTCCATTTATTTTTTATCCTGATAAAACTCACCAGTCCTTAACGATTACAAGCAATACCCATAACATGATGCATCCACCACTATGCTTGAAAATATGGAGTGTGGTACTCAGTAATGTGTTGTATTGGATTTGCCCCAAACATAACACTTTGTATTCAGGACATTTGTTGCAGTATTACTTTAGTGCCTTGTTGCAAACAGGATGCATGTTTTGGAATATTTTTTTATTCTGTACAGGATTCCTTATTTTCCCTCTGTCAATTAGGTTAGTATTGTGGAATAACTACAATGTTGTTAATCCTACCTTAGTTTTCTCCTATCACAGCCATAACATTCTGTAAATGTTTTAAAGTCACCATTGGCCTCATGGTGAAATCCCTGAGCGGTTTCCTTCCTCTCCGGTAACTGAGTTAGGAAGGACGCCCATATCAAAGATTTATATAACTAACCCAAGATAGACCAGAGCCTGTAGTTTCCATTGGGAGCAAATTAATCATAGTGGAAAGAACAAGCAAGGGGATGGGCCAAGAACTAGCTAGTGAAATCCTATTGGCGCTTTCTAGAATTGATTTGCATATTTCCGTTAGGGAACGCCTACTCTAAACAATGTAATTTTTAGAAACTTTGGCAAAGGGTCAAGGGGTCAAGTCTACAAAATGCAATCCACTCTGTTTGTAACAGATTTTAGTTTTGGAATCAGAAAACTGTATGGAGATCAAATGTTTCATCGATGAGAAAATGTGCAGCCGGACGCTTCACATTTATACATGCAGTGAAATATCTGGCTCATTGTTATATCTGTGCCTGTATCTTTGTAGTGACTGGGTGTATTGATACACCATCCAAAGTGTAATTAATAACTTCACCATGCTCAAAGGATATTCAATGTCTGCTTTATTTTTTATTTTTACCGATCTACAAATAGGTGCCCATCTTTGCAAGGCATTGGAAAACCTCCCTGGTCTTTGTGGTTGAATCTATGTTTAAAATTCACTGCTCGACTGAGGGGCCTTACAGATAATTGTATATGTGGGGTACAGAGTTGAGGTAGTCATTCAAAAATCATGTTAAATGCTATTATTGCAAACAGAGTAGTCCATGCAACTTATTAAGCACATTTTTACTACTGAACTAATTTTGGCTTGCCATAACAAAGGGGTTGAATACTTATCGACTCAAGACATTCCATCTTTTCGTTTTGTATTAATTCGTAAAAATGTTGAAAGACATAATTCCACTTTGACATTATGGGGTATTGCGTGTTGACCAGTGACAAAAAAAAAACACTTTCATCCATTTTAAATTCAGGGTGTAACACAACGAAATGTGGGAAAAAGTCAAGGGGTGAGAATAGTTTCTGAAGGCACTGTATAAAGATATCGCTTTTTGTTATGTATGGGTCCTAGAAATACATTCCTTTTGTTATGTATGGGTTATAGAAAGACATTCCTTTTTTCTTTCTATATATATATATATATATATATATATATATATATATATATATATATATACACATACACACATACAGTGGGGGAAAAAAGTATTTAGTCAGCCACCAATTGTGCAAGTTCTCCCACTTAAAAAGATGAGAGAGGCCTGTAATTTTCATCATAGGTACACGACAACTATGACAGACAAAATGAGAAAAAAATATCCAGAAAATCACATTGTAGGATTTTTAATTAATTTATTTGCAAATTATGGTGGAAAATAAGTATTTGGTCACCTACAAACAAGCAAGATTTCTGGCTCTCACAGACCTGTAACTTCTTCTTTAAGAGGCTCCTCTGTCCTCCACTCGTTACCTGTATTAATGGCACCTGTTTGAACTTGTTATCAGTATAAAAGACACCTGTCCACAACCTCAAACTGTCACACTCCAAACTCCACCATGGCCAAGACCAAATAGCTGTCAAAGGACACCAGAAACAAAATTGTAGACCTGCACCAGGCTGGGAAGACTGAATCTGCAATAGGTAAGCAGCTTGGTTTGAAGAAATCAACTGTGGGAGCAATTATTAGGAAATGGAAGACATACAAGACCACTGATAATCTCCCTCGATCTGGGGCTCCACGCAAGATCTCACCCCGTGGGGTCAAAATGATCACAAGAACGGTGAGCAAAAATCCCAGAACCACACGGGGGGACCTAGTGAATGACCTGCAGAGAGCTGGGACCAAAGTAACAAAGCCTACCATCAGTAACACACTACGCCGCCAGGGACTCAAATCCTGCAGTGCCAGACGTGTGCCCCTGCTTAAGCCAGTACATGTCTAGGCCCGTCTGAAGTTTGCTAGAGTGCATTTGGATGATCCAGAAGAGGATTGGGAGAATGTCATATGGTCAGATGAAACCAAAATATAACTTTTTGGTAAAAACTCAACTCGTCGTGTTTGGAGGACAAAGAATGCTGAGTTGCATCCAAAGAACACCATACCTACTGTGAAGCATGGGGGTGGAAACATCATGCTTTGGGGCAGTTTTTCTGCAAAGGGACCAGGACGACTGATCTGTGTAAAGGAAAGAATGAATGGGGCTATGTATCGTGGAGATTTTGAGTGAAAACCTCCTTCCATCAGCAAGGGCATTGAAGATGAAACGTGGCTGGGTCTTTCAGCATGACAATGATCCCAAACACACCGCCCGGGCAACGAAGGAGTGGCTTCGTAAGAAGCATTTCAAGATCCTAGAATGGCCTAGCCAGTCTCCAGATCTCAACCCCATAGAAAATCTTTGGAGGGAGTTGAAAGTCTGTGTTGCCCAGCGACAGCCCCAAAACATCACTGCTCTAGAGGAGATCTGCATGGAGGAATGGGCCAAAATACCAGCAACAGTGTGTGAAAACCTTGTGAAGACTTACAGAAAACGTTTGACCTGTGTCATTGCCAACAAAGGGTATATAACAAAGTATTGAGAAACTTTTGTTATTGACCAGATACTTATTTTCCACCATAATTTGCAAATAAATTCATTAAAAATCCTGCAATATGATTTTCTGGAATTTTTTTCTCATTTTGTCTGTCATAGTTGACGTGTACCTATGATGAAAATTACAGGCCTCTCTCATCTTTTTAAGTGGGAGAACTTGCACAATTGGTGGCTGACTAAATACTTTTTTTCCCCACTGTACAATGAATTAACTGTCATCCTCACCATTACATCAATTCTACCATCATCAATATTACTTCTACCACCACCATCATTAAACTACCATCACCCCTACTACCCATACAACTACCATTTAGAATAATAATCACAATGATAACAATAATACTAATAATAATAGTAATAATAATAATAGTAATAATAACAATAATATTAATAATAAGTAAGTTACTGTTTACTATGCAGATGTTATTATGCAGTGTCCCTCAGGCTATGGCAGGGTCACGATCGTTGAGAGACGGGTCAGACCAAGGTGCAGCGTGCGATGCGAACATGTTTATTATTAATAAACACAAACAACCGAAACAACAAACCAACGTAACTTGAGGTCCAAGGCTATACGCAATACAAGCCCAACACAGGAAAAAGATCCCACAAACATAGTAGTCAAACAGGCTACTTATGTATGATCCCCAAGGATGGTCCCCAATCAGAGACAACGAGCGACAGCTGCCTCTGATTGGGAATCACACCCGGCCAAACATAGAAATACGAATCTAGATCCTAAACATAGAAAACATCACATAGATTTCCACACCCTGACTAAATAAACAATAGTTCCATACGTCAGGGCGTGACAGGCAGGCAAATACATATTTGGCAGCAAGAGGAGTCATTGCTCCTTCGCCCATGAGTATTTTGTGTTTTTCCTCTGGCTTTAATAAGTTAAGATTTAATAAGATACAATTTCGAATAAATGTAGTAATTTCTGTGAATAATTCATCTCTTTGTGAGGAATAATTCTCACAGTAAAGGAGAAAGTGCATCTCTGTTTCTACCTCCCCTGTCGTGCAGCGACCACATACACGCTCCTCTCATACACAATAATCAGCCAATTCATATTCTCTGTTCAGGGCCAGGTAGCAATTTAGTCGGCTTTGGGATTTTGTTTTGTTTTTCCAATGTTGTAAATATGAGTCCTTTGATTGGTTCATGATTTCATTTATTGGATTCTTTCTTTTGAAGCAGTGCTGGTGTCAGCTTGGTTGGTTAGGTCCAACACCAGCTGACTGAGAGGGCTCGTTTCTGGGCTCAGTTCTTGGTTTTGAAGTGCTTTCAATTGCAGACTTGAATTTGGACTTGAATTTAGGTGTAACCAAAATTGTAATGATCTTTTCTGTATTTTCATTACCACTGGAAAGCGGCTCAATTCTGCCCTACATGCATTAGTTTATGTATTTCTCTGGACTTCTCTAGAATTTTCAGACAGAATTCTGCATGTAGGGCTTCAATTGGATGTTTGTCCCACATTTTAAAATCCAGTTCATTGAGTGGCCCCCAAACCTCACTTCCGTAAAGAGCTATTGGTATGATTACGCTGTCAAATATTGGGATGTTGATTTGGAAAAATTTCATTTTTATTGCATACAATGCTCTGTGGGCTTTTTCTTTGAGTGCATTCACTGCCATATTAAAGTTTCCCTATGCAGATGTGGTCAGACCAAGGTATGAGTAATTTTTGTGTGTTTAATTATGGTGTTGTTCAAGGTGAATTTATGTATCTGTTTTTATTCTGGAAAATCATGATATTTGTATTTAATTGTTTTGTTTTTTTCAAATTATGGCCATATTGCTCTAGAATGTTAAAGTTCTGTTGAAGACCTTCTTTGGTTGGTGATAGAATAACCAAGTCATCAGCATATAGCAGGTATTTTACCTTTGAGTCAAATAGTGTGAGTCATGGGGCTGCAGAATGGTCCAACATGTCTGCTAATTCATTGATATAAATGTTGAAAAGGTTTGGACTCAAACTGCAGCCTTGTCTCACACCTCGATGACACTTGGAGCCCCACAAACCGTGGGCTCAGCTTCCGGCAGGGCAGGCGGAGGGGTAGATTCCGGGTCGAGAGCCAGACCCGATCCCCTGGTACGAAAACCGGGGCCTCACTGCGGTGGCGGTTAGCATTCGCCTTCTGACGACGCACGGCTCCCTGGAGGTGAACGTGGGCAGCGTCCCAAGTCTCCTCCATGCGCCGAAACCAGTCGTCCACCGCAGGAGCCTCGGTCTGGCTCTGATGCCACGGTGCCAGGACCGGTTGGTAACCCAAAACACATTGGAAGGGTGTTAGGTTAGTGGAGGAGTGGCGGAGAGAGTTCTGAGACGTTCCATGAACGCCTTCCAGACTCTAGACGTGAACTGGGGACCTCGGTCGGACACTATATCCTCTGGTACCCCGTAGTGCCGGAAGACGTGAGTAAACAGAGCCTCCGCAGTTTGTAGGACCGTGGGGAGACCGGGCAGAGGATGGAGGTGGCAGGACTTCGAAAAGCAATCCACAACGACCAGGATAGTGGTGTTACTTTGGGAGAGGGGAAGATCAGTAAGAAAATCAATACTAAGGTGAGACCATGGTCGTTGTGGAACTGGAAAAGGTTGTAGCTTACCCACTAGGAGGTGCCTAGGTGCCTTACTCTGGGTGCACACCGAGCAGGAGGAAACATACACCCTCACGTCCTTAGCCAAGGTAGGCCACCAGTACTTCTCGGTCAGGCAGCGCATTGTACGACCGATACCTCGATGACCAGAGGAGGGTGACGTGTGTGCCCAGTAGATCAGACGATCACGGATAAGCGCAGGCACGTACTGCAGCCCAGCTGAACACTGCGGTGGTGATGGATCTGTGCGTAATGCCTGCACTATATCCGTGTCCATCGCCCATACTACCGGCGTCACAATGCAGGAAGCCGGGAGTATGGGGGTGTTGTCTCTGGGCCTCTCCTCTGTGTCATGCAGCCTTCACGTTCTTTGTACCCGGAATGTATGAGAGTGTGAAATCAAACCGGGTGAAGAAGAGGGCCCACCTGGCCTGGCGAAGATTACGGTGCTCCAGGTTACGGTGGTCTGTCCAGACGAGGAAAGGGTGTTTCGCCACTTCGAGACAATGCCTCCACACCATCAAAGCTCGGACAACAGCCAGCAGCTCCCGATCACCAACGCCATAGTTCTGCTCCGCCGATCTGAGCTTCTTCGAAAAGAAGGCACAGGGGCGGAGCTTGGGTGGCGTGCCCGAGCGTCGGGATAAGACAGCGCCTATCCCTACCTCGGACGCATCCACCTCCACTACGAACGGTAGTGATGAATCGGGGTGAGCCAGTACCGGGGCTGAGGTGAACAGACCCCGCAATCTACTGAAGGCCAAATCAGCCTCAGCAGTCCAGCAGAGCCGGGACAGCCCACCCTTCAACAAGGAGGTAATGGGAGCTGCGACCTTGCCAAAGCCCCGAATAAACCTTCGATAGTAGTTGGCAAAGCCAAGGAAGCGCTGCACCTCCTTTACCGTGGTTGGAGTTGGCCAATTACGCGCGGCTGAAATGCGATCTCCCTCCATCTCCACACCTGTGGTAGTAATGCGGTATCCGAGGAAGGAGATTGAGTGCTGAAAAAACTCACACTTCTCTGCTTTGGCATAAAGATAATTCTCCAGCAGTCGGACCAGTACCTTGCGAACTAGTGACACATGCTCGGTGCACGTAGTGGAATACACCAGGATGTCATCGATGTAGACCACCACACCGCGACCAAGCATGTCCCGAAACACCTCGTTCACAAAGGACTGGAAAACGGATGGAGCATTCATCAAACCGTAGGGCATCACCAGGCATTGATAATGCCCCAAGGTTGTGCTGAATGCAGTTTTCCACTCACCCCCTTCCCGAATACGCACCAGGTTGTAGGCACTCCTGAGGTCTAATTTGGTGAAAAAACGTGCCCCTTGCATTGACTCAATCACTGAAGGATTGAGGGGAAGAGGATAACTAAATCGTACAGTCACCTTATTCAGTGGTCGATAATCAATGCACGGGCGTAAACCGCCATCTTTCTTCTTCACAAAGAAGAAACTTGAGGAAGCAGGTGAAGTGGAGGGACGTATATACCCCTGGCACAGGGACTCGGTGGCGTATATTTCCATAGCCTCCATTTCAGCCTGCAACAGGGGATGCACATGACTCCTGGGAGGTACAGCGTCTACCCAAAGGTTTATCACGCAATCCCCCTCCTGATGAGGTGGTAATTTAGTCGCTTGCGTCTTGGAAAACGCGAGCACCAGATCATGGTATTCGGGGGAATGCGCACGGTGGGGGAACCGTCTGGACTTTCCACCGTGGTCGCACCAACGGAAACACCTAGACACATTTAACATTTACATTTTTGTCATTTAGCAGACACTCTTATCCAGAGCGACTTACAGTTAGTGAGTGCATACATATTTTTTTTCATACTGGCCCCCCGTGGAATCAAACCCACAACCCTGGCGTTGCAAACGCCATGCTCTATCAACTGAGCTACATCCCTGCCGGCCATTCCCTCCCCTACCCTGGACGACGCTGGGCCAATTGTGCGCCGCACCATGGATCTCCCGGTCACGGCCGGCTACGACAGAGCCTGGATTCAAATCAGGATCTCTAGTGGCACAGCTAGCACTGCGATGCAGTGCCTTAGACCACTGCGCCACTCGGGAGATGTGACACCTACCCGGACACTCATGTGACCACCCCGTAAGAACCCTCTGCGGCCATGAAAAAGTGGAGTTGTGAAGGGCTAACCACGGAATACCTAAGACTACAGGGTAAGCAGGAGACTCAATAATCAAAAAAGTGATCTGCTCAACATGGATCTCCTGTGTAATCATGGTGACTGGTACAGTAACCTCCTTAACCAACCCGGACTCTAATGGTCGACTATCAAGTGCTCTGATGGGGAGTGGAATGGATAGGGGAACCAATGAAATACCTTGACTGCGTGCAAATGCCCTGGCCATAAAGTTCCCAGATGCGCCTGAGTCGACAAGCGCCTTACACTGGGAAACTACCAGGTGATCGGGAAAAGAGATAGATAAGGTACAGTGCACCGCAAAGGGCTCTGAACAATTTTGGGTGTTCGTTACCTGGGGTGATGCATGAGTACCCTGCCTACCGCCTCCAGACCCAAAGGAACGTTGACTGCGATGTGAGGTGGATTGTCCCTTCGTGCCACCAGAGTGGCACTGTCGCTGTCCTCCTGCGCTCTCTCGACCGGTGGCTCCCCCCAGCTCCATCTGCTCGGGGTCAGAGTCGTCCGGAGTGGGAACGGGCAGGCCCCTACCAGGACGTCCTCTGGCTGCTAGCAGATTGTCCAGCCGGATGGCCATGTCCACCAGTTGGGAGAACGATAGCATGGCATCACGGCAGGCTAGCTCCCGTCGGACGTCCTCCCTTAGGTGGCACCGAAAATGGTCGATCAGGGCCCGCTCGTTCCACCCGGACCCCGCTGCCAGCGTCCGAAACTCCAGTGCGTATTCCTGTGCGGTCCTCGTCCCCTGCCTCAGATGGACCAGTCGTTCGTCCGCCTCTCGACCCTCAGGCGGGTGATCGAAAATGGCCCGAAAGAGGCGAGCAAACTCCCCATAGTCCTCCAACGCGGCACCTCCCCCGTTCCACACCGCGTTGGCCCACTCCAGGGCTCTCCCACAAAGGCAGGAAACAAGGACGGATACCTTCTCCCGCTCCAGTAGAGCCGGCCTGATGCTGGAGAAATACAACTCTAGTTGGAGCAGAAATCCCTTACATCGCGCTGCCGTCCCATCAAACGCCGGTGGCCGGGATATCTGGATCCCTCCAGGGGCTGGAGTGTAGGTGGCTGGATCCGGTTGACCAGCTGGTCTCGATAGATCGGGTCCTCTCCTCTCCAGGCGTTCTACTACCTGAAGAACCCGATCCATCGCTTCCCCCAAGCTGGCCAGCATCGAGGAATGCTCTTGGACCCTTGCCACAACTCCAGGCATGCGGTCTTCTCCTGCTGACTCCATTCAGCAGGTGAGTGATTCTGTGATGAGGTGTGAATGAAGGAGTCAGGCGCAGGAGGTAAAACACAGAAGTCCAGAGTTTATTCCGTTTACATAAATAAAATGCACCCAGCGTCAATACGGAAACTATCACAAGGGAAATATTCCACCTTGGCAATAACAAATGGAAGAGTAATCAGGCCTACTACTGTTGTGTCGTCTGCAAACTTGATGATTGAGTTGGAGGCGTGCGTGGCCACGCAGTCATG
Source organism: Coregonus clupeaformis (assembly GCF_020615455.1). Classification (NCBI taxonomy): domain Eukaryota; kingdom Metazoa; phylum Chordata; class Actinopteri; order Salmoniformes; family Salmonidae; genus Coregonus; species Coregonus clupeaformis. Next base: position 42,160 of record NW_025533979.1, read on the forward strand.
GGTGAACAGGGAGTACAGGAAGGGGCTGAGCACGCACCCTTGTGTTGAGAATCAGCGAAGTGGAGGTATTGTTGCCTACCTTTACCTCCTGAGGTCGGCCCATCAGGAAGTTCAGGACCCAGTTGCACAGGGCAGGGGAGGTGGAGATGTTGTTTCCTACCTTCACCACCAGCTCAGAACAGTTGAAGATGGATTTTAAAGAACTGATTGGGTCTCTAATTGACACCAACAAATGCCCCATAATATCTGGCCCTCTGCCCTCCCTAAATCATGGCATTGAACGGTTCAGCAGACTTTTAGCCCTCCATAACTGGCTACGAGACAATTATTGCTCTGTGGGTGTAACATTTATTGACAATTTTGATACCTTCTGGAAACAACGCTCGTATTTTAAGGAGGATGGGATCCACCCAAATAATTTGGGTTCCTGGATCCTTTCACAGCATTATAAGGCTGCGTTGAAACAATGACTTATCATTGACCCAAGTCCAGCTAATTTAATCCCTACCAATGTGTCGCTGAGTTGTCATTATGATTCAGCAAATGTACATTATCCTAGGGGCGCTGGAAGACACAATGTAAATAACCTAATTTATGTCCCTCTTACTGCCCGGAATGCCTCTGCTGATCCTACAGCTATTGTATGTAGTAATCAAGTGCCTATGAACCAGAGTAATACTGTTAGCACTGAGGTGGTGTGTCCTAGTAGGAAGTCCACGGTGTGCAGCTCACACTGCACTAATAAAAATAACCTGAGTATGTCTACGTCTGCTAAGCTTCCCAGTAAAGCAAGAAAAATTGTCAAGCATCCCAGATATTTTAAAAATATCCAACGTTAACATATGTATCTTAAGAAACAAGGTTCATGAAATCAATAATTTGCTAGTACTTGGATGGAAATTACTGAGGATAATAGCGGACGATATTGCCCCTCCTATTTGCCATATCTTCAATTTAAGCCTACTAGAAAGTGTGTGCCCTCAGGCCTGGAGGGAAGCAAAAGTCATTCCCCTACTTAAGGATAGTAAAAACCCCTTTACTGCTCAAATAGCCGACCAATCAGCCTGTTACCAACCATTAGTAAACTTTAGGAAATAATGGTGTTTGACCAGATAAAATGCTATTTCACAGTAAACAAATTGACAACAGCCTTTCAGCACACTTATAGGGAAGGACATTCAACAAGCACAGCACTTACACAAATAACTACACTGTTTGAATTCAACCATATTCCCAGTCAACTTGCCATGGTTGAATGCTGTGCTTCGCGCCTTCAGTTTTGCGCGAATGGTTTCTGGTTTGGGTAGGTTTTAATAGTCACCGCTGGAACAACATCCCCTATACACTTCCTGAGTCACTGTGTCCATGTAAGCGTCAATTCTATTCTCAGATGCTACCCAGCACATATCCCAGTCCGCGTGATCAAAACAATCTTGAAGCATGGATTCCGATTGGTCAGACCAGCGTTGAATAGACCTTAGCACGGGTACTTCCTATTTGAGTTTCTGCCTATAGGAACGTAGGAGCAAAATGGAGACGTGATCTCATTTGCCGAATGGAGGGAGGGGAGGGCCTTGTAGGCATCTCGAAAAGGCGAGTAGCAGTGGTCTAGTGTTTTCCCTAAGCGAGTACTACAGTCAATGTGTTGATAGAACTTCGGTAGCGTTTTCCTCAAAATTACTTTGTTAAAATCCCCAGCTTCATTAAATGCAGGATATGTGGTTTCCAGTTTGCATAAAGTCCAGTGTAGTTCCTTGAGGGCCATCGTGGTGTCGGCTTGAGGGGGAATATACACGGCTGGGACTATAACCAAAGATAATTCTCTTTGGAGGTAATACGGTCGGCATTTGATTGTGAGGTATTCTAGGTCGGGTGAACAAAAGGACTTGAGTTTCTGAACTCACAATCACACCATGAGCAGTTAATCATGAAGCATACCCCCGCCTTTCTTCTTCCCGGAGAGTTCTTTATTCCTGTGTACTGAGAACCCAGCTGGCTGTATGGACGGGGACAGTACAGAGAGCCATGATTACAGTCCCTGATGTCTCTCTGGATGGAGATCCTCGCCCTGAGCTTGTCTAATTTATTGTCCAGAGATGGAATATTAGCGAGTAATATACTGCGGCGACTTGGAGTCTCTGGGATAAGTTCCATTGCCCTGGGGGTACGAACATAGGATCCATTTCGGGAAAGTCGTATTCCTGGTCATAATGTGGGTGAGTGACTGCCGCTCTGATATCCAAAAGTTATTTCCGTCTGTATGTAATAACACAAAAAACGTTCTGGGCTAATAATGTAAGAAATAACACACACAACAACATAAAAATACTGCAAAGTTGCTTAGGAGCTAGAAGCAGAGCTGCCATGTTTGTCGGCGCCATCTTGCCATCAGAGACTTGTCCCAAAGCCACTCCTGTGTTATCTTGGCTGTGAGCTTAGGGTCGTTGTCCTGTTAGAAGGTGAACCTTTGCCCCACTCTGAGGTCCTGAGACCTCTGGAGCAGGTTTTCATCAAGGATCTCTCTGTACTTTGCTCCGTTCATCTTTCCCTCAATCCTGACTATTCTCCCAGTCCCTGCCGCTGAAAAACATCCCCACAGCATGATGCTGCCACCACCATGCTTCACCGTAGGGATGGTGCGATGTTTCCTTCAGACGTGATGCTTGGCATTCAGGCCAAACACTTCAATCTTGGTTTCATCAGACCAATCCTGTCTCGAAGCTCTACGGACAATTCCTTCGACCTGATGGCTTGGTTTTTGCTCTGACATGCACTGTCAACTGTGGGACCTTATATAGACAGGTCTGTGCCTTTCCAAATCATGTCCAATCAATTGAATTTACCACAGGTGGACTCCAATCAAGTTGTGGAAACATCTCAAGGATGATTAATAGAAACAGGATGCACCTGAGTTCAATTTCGAGTGTCATAGCAAAGGGTCTGAATACTTATGTAAATAAGGTATTTCTGTTTTTTTTTTTTTTTATACATTCGCGATCATTTCTAAAAACCTGTGTTCTTATGTCATTATTGGGTATTGTATTGATGAGAAGAAAACAAATTAATTCATTTTAGAATAAGGCTGTAACATAACAAAATGTGGAAAAAGGCAAGGTGTCTGAATATTTTCAGAATGCTCTGTATCTGTTGAAGAGGGTGGGGCTCAAGCTGCATCCCTGTCGCACCCCACGGCCCTGAGGAAAAAAAGATGTGTGTTTTTTGCCCATTTTAACCACACACTTGTTGTTTGGATTTTGCATGGATTTTATATTGTCGTATGTTTGTCCATCAACACCACTATCCATCCATTTGTATAGCAGACCCTCATGCCAAATTGAGTCAAAAGCTTTTTTGAAATCAACAAAGCATGAGAAGACTTTGCCTTTGCCTGTGTTTTGGTTTGTTTGTTTGTCAATTAGGGTGTGCAGGGTGAATATGTGGTCAGTCGTACGTTAATTTGGTAAAAAGCCAATTTGACATTTATCAGTACATATTTTTCACTGAGGAAATGAACCAGTCTGATGTTAATGATAATGCAGAGTATTTTCCAAAGGTTGCTATTGACGCATATCCCACGGTAGTTATTGGGGTCAAATTTGTCTCTCTTTTGTGGATTGGGGCTATCAATCCTTGGTTCCAAATATTGGGGAAGATGCCAGAGCTAAGGATGATGTTAAAGAGTTTAAGTATAGCCAATTGGAATTTGTGGTCTGTATCTTTGATAATTTCATTGAGGACACCATCAACACCACAGGCCTTTTTGGGTTGGAGGGTTTGTATTTCGTTCTGTAGTTCATTTAATGTAATTGGAGAATCCAGTGGGTTCTGGTAGTCTTTAATAGTTGATTCTAAGAATTGTGTTTGATCATGAATATGTTTTTGCTGTTTGTTCTTTGTTATAGGCTCACAAATATTGGAGAAGTGGTCCTCTGTAGCTCAATTGGTAGAGCATGGCGCTTGTAACACCAGGGTAGTGGGTTCGATCCCCAGGACCACCCATACCTAAAAATGTATGCACACATGACTGTAAGTCGCTTTGGATAAAAGCGTCTGCTAAATGGCATATTATTATTTTGCTCGCTCTCTGCTCTCTCTCTCTCTCTTTCTCTCTCCCTCTCTCTCTCTCTCTCTCTCTCCCTCTCTCTTTCTTGCTCAATTCAATTCAATTTCAATTCAATTTAAGGGCTTTATTGGCATGGGAAATGTATGTTAACATTGCCAAAAGCAAGTGAAGTAGATAGTAAACAACAGCTGTAGGACATTCAGCAGCGCTGCTCCATAACCCTTGGCATAATTGCCCTCTCTCTCTCTCGCTCTCTCTCTCTGTCTCTCTCTCTCAGCTCATGCTCTTCTCCCCTCTCAGCCACTTCCTGTATAACAGCCCTGGCGCAGCTACTCGTTTCCGTTAGCGGGCGCTATTAACAGAATGTTACCCAGACTGCTCTGCTTCAGCTGGGAGACCCAACCAGTCTTCAAAGCTTCTCGCGCAATTATGCCAAGGGTTATGAAGCAGCACTGCTGAATGACCTACAGCTGTCCTACAGAGAGAGAGAGAGAGAGAGAGAGAGAGAGAGAGAGAGAGAGAGAGAGAGAGAGAGAGAGAGAGAGAGAGAGAGAGAGAGAGAGAGAGAGAGAGAGAGAGAGAGAGAGAGAGAGAGAGAGAGAGAGAGAGACAGAGAGAGAGAGAGAGAGAGAGAGAGAGAGAGAGAGAGAGAGAGAGAGAGAGAGAGAGAGAGAGAGAGAGAGATAGGTAAGTGTCCTGTTATATCTGGATATCAGTATACTCTAGGTGTAAAGGTTGTAGATCGTTCCATTATATCTGGATGTCAGTATACTCCATGTGTAAAGGCTGTAGTTCATTAAAACGACGTACAAATAAAAAGTTTGACCATTACAATATTTGCATTATAATTCATTATGCGTTGATTGGTTGATGCGAGGATGAATATTATTAGATTCTGGGTTTCTACAGTTGTTCCTAATGGGCATGCATATCTCTCTCTTTCTCTCTCTCTCTCTCTCTCTTTGTCCCTGTCTCTCTTCCCCCCTCTCTCTGGAAGTTTTGTTTGATGGACTGGAACAGTAATATCCATAATGTGTGTTCCATGATGGGTTGGCCTTCACACGTGTGGGAGGAGAGATGGAAAGAGACAGACAGAGAGAGAGCGAGAGAGAGAGAGAGAGAGAGAGAGAGAGAGAGAGAGAGCGAGAGAGAGAGAGAGAGAGAGAGAGAGAGAGCGAGAGAGAGGGAGCGAGAGAGAGAGAGAGACATTAAAGACAAAGTCTCAACTCAAATTAAACTTAGTGATTCCTGATGAACTGTTTCCTCTCTTATTGGAGTTAGTAGAAGAGCAGCGACTGGTAGGTCGTTGCGTTATCTCTGTATCAGACTGTTGAAGTAGAGGCTGGTAGGTCACTGCGTTATCTCCGTATCAGAGTGTTGAAGTAGAGGCTGGGTAGGTCACAGTGTTATCTCTGTATCAGAGTGTTGAAGTAGAGGCTGGGTAGGTCACGGCGTTATCTCTGTATCAGAGTGTTGAAGTAGAGGCTGGGTAGGTCACTGTGTTATCTCTGTATCAGAGTGTTGAAGTAGAGGCTGTGTAGGTCACGGCGTTATCTCTGTATCAGAGTGTTGAAGTAGAGGCTGGTAGGTCACGGCGTTATCTCTGTATCCAAGTGTTGAAGTAGAGGCTGGGTAGGTCACTGTGTTATCTCTGTATCAGAGTGTTGAAGTAGAGGCTGTGTAGGTCACGGTGTTATCTCTGTATCAGAGTGTTGAAGTAGAGGCTGGGTAGGTCACTGCGTTATCTCTGTATCAGAGTGTTGAAGTAGAGGCTGGGTAGGTCACTGTGTTATCTCTGTATCAGAGTGTTGAAGTAGAGGCTGTGTAGGTCACAGCGTTATCTCCGTATCAGAGTGTTGAAGTAGAGTCTGGGTAGGTCACTGCGTTATCTCCCTATCAGTGTTGAAGTAGAGGCTGGTAGGTCACGGTGTTATCTCTGTATCAGAGTGTTGAAGTAGAGGCTGGTAGGTCACTGTGTTATCTCTGTATCAGAGTGTTGAAGTAGAGGCTGGTAGGTCACGGCGTTATCTCTGTATCAGAGTGTTGAAGTAGAGGCTGGGTAGGTCACGGCGTTATCTCTGTATCAGAGTGTTGAAGTAGAGCCTGGTAGGTCAATGCGTTATCTCTGTATCAGAGTGTTGAAGTAGAGGCTGGGGAGGTCACTGTGTTATCTCTGTATCAGAGTGTTGAAGTAGAGGCTGTGTAGGTCACAGCGTTATCTCTGTATCAGAGTGTTGAAGTAGAGCCTGGTAGGTCATGGCATTATCTCTGTATCAGAGTGTTGAAGTAGAGGCTGAGGAGGTCACTGTGTTATCTCTGTATCAGAGTGTTGAAGTAGAGGCTGGGTAGGTCACGGCGTTATCTCTGTATCAGAGTGTTGGAGTAGAGGCTGGGGAGGTCACTGTGTTATCTCTGTATCAGAGTGTTGAAGTAGTGGCTGGGTAGGTCACTGTGTTATCTCTGTATCAGAGTGTTGAAGTAGAGGCTGGGTAGGTCACGGTGTTATCTCTGTATCAGAGTGTTGGAGTAGAGGCTGGTAGGTCACGACGTTATCTCTGTATCAGAGTGTTGAAGTAGAGCCTGGTAGGTCATGGCATTATCTCTGTATCAGAGTGTTGGAGTAGAGGCTGGGGAGGTCACTGTGTTATCTCTGTATCAGGGGTGTTGAAGTAGAGGCTGGGTAGGTCACTGTGTTATCTCTGTATCAGAGTGTTGAAGTAGAGGCTGGTAGGTCACGGCGTTATCTCTGTATCCAAGTGTTGAAGTAGAGGCTGGGTAGGTCACTGCGTTATCTCTGTATCAGAGTGTTGAAGTAGAGGATGGTAGGTCACGGCGTTATCTCTGTATCCAAGTGTTGAAGTAGAGGCTGGGTAGGTCACTGTGTTATCTCTGTATCAGAGTGTTGAAGTAGAGGCTGGTAGGTCACGGCGTTATCTCTGTATCAGAGTGTTGAAGTAGAGGCTGGTAGGTCACGGTGTTATCTCTGTATCAGAGTGTTGAAGTAGAGTCTGGGTAGGTCACTGCGTTATCTCCGTATCAGAGTGTTGAAGTAGAGGCTGGTAGGTCACGGTGTTATCTCTGTATCAGAGTGTTGAAGTAGAGGCTGGGTAGGTCACTGCGTTATCTCTGTATCAGAGTGTTGAAGTAGAGGCTGGGTAGGTCACAGCGTCATCTCTGTATCAGAGTGTTGAAGTAGAGGCTGGGTAGGTCACGGCGTTATCTCTGTATCAGAGTGTTGAAGTAGAGCCTGGTAGGTCATGGCATTATCTCTGTATCAGAGTGTTGAAGTATAGGCTGGGTAGGTCACGGCGTTATCTCTGTATCAGAGTGTTGAAATAGAGGCTGGGGAGGTCACTGTGTTATCTCTGTATCAGAGTGTTGAAGTAGAGGCTGGGGAGGTCACTGTGTTATCTCTGTATCAGAGTGTTGAAGTAGAGGCTGGTAGGTCACGGCGTTATCTCTGTATCAGAGTGTTGAAGTAGAGGCTGGGTAGGTCACGGCGTTATCTCTGTATCAGAGTGTTGAAGTAGAGCCTGGTAGGTCACTGCGTTATCTCTGTATCAGAGTGTTGAAGTAGAGGCTGGGGAGGTCACTGTGTTATCTCTGTATCAGAGTGTTGAAGTAGAGGCTGTGTAGGTCATGGCGTTATCTCTGTATCAGTGTTGAAGTAGAGGCTGGGGGAGGTCACTGTGTTATCTCTGTATCAGAGTGATGAAGTAGAGGCTGGGGAGGTCACTGTGTTATCTCTGTATCAGAGTGTTGAAGTAGAGGCTGGTAGGTCACGGCGTTATCTCTGTATCAGAGTGTTGAAGTAGAGGCTGGGTAGGTCACGGCGTTATCTCTGTATCAGAGTGTTGAAGTAGAGGCTGTGTAGGTCACTGCGTTATCTCTGTATCAGAGTGTTGAAGTAGAGGCTGGGTAGGTCACAGCGTCATCTCTGTATCAGAGTGTTGAAGTAGAGGCTGGGTAGGTCACGGCGTTATCTCTGTATCAGAGTGTTGAAGTAGAGCCTGGTAGGTCATGGCATTATCTCTGTATCAGAGTGTTGAAGTATAGGCTGGGTAGGTCACGGCGTTATCTCTGTATCAGAGTGTTGAAATAGAGGCTGGGGAGGTCACTGTGTTATCTCTGTATCAGAGTGTTGAAGTAGAGGCTGGGGAGGTCACTGTGTTATCTCTGTATCAGAGTGTTGAAGTAGAGGCTGGTAGGTCACGGCGTTATCTCTGTATCAGAGTGTTGAAGTAGAGGCTGGGTAGGTCACGGCGTTATCTCTGTATCAGAGTGTTGAAGTAGAGCCTGGTAGGTCACTGCGTTATCTCTGTATCAGAGTGTTGAAGTAGAGGCTGGGGAGGTCACTGTGTTATCTCTGTATCAGAGTGTTGAAGTAGAGGCTGTGTAGGTCATGGCGTTATCTCTGTATCAGTGTTGAAGTAGAGGCTGGGGAGGTCACTGTGTTATCTCTGTATCAGAGTGTTGAAGTAGAGGCTGGGGAGGTCACTGTGTTATCTCTGTATCAGAGTGTTGAAGTAGAGGCTGGTAGGTCACGGCGTTATCTCTGTATCAGAGTGTTGAAGTAGAGGCTGGGTAGGTCACGGCGTTATCTCTGTATCAGAGTGTTGAAGTAGAGCCTGGTAGGTCAATGCGTTATCTCTGTATCAGAGTGTTGAAGTAGAGGCTGGGGAGGTCACTGTGTTATCTCTGTATCAGAGTGTTGAAGTAGAGGCTGTGTAGGTCACAGCGTTATCTCTGTATCAGAGTGTTGAAATAGAGCCTGGTAGGTCATGGCATTATCTCTGTATCAGAGTGTTGAAGTAGAGGCTGGGGAGGTCACTGTGTTATCTCTGTATCAGAGTGTTGAAGTAGAGGCTGGGTAGGTCACGGCGTTATCACTGTATCAGAGTGTTGGAGTAGAGGCTGGGGAGGTCACTGTGTTATCTCTGTATCAGAGTGTTGAAGTAGAGGCTGGGTAGGTCACTGTGTTATCTCTGTATCAGAGTGTTGAAGTAGAGGCTGGGTAGGTCACGGTGTTATCTCTGTATCAGAGTGTTGGAGTAGAGGCTGGTAGGTCACGACGTTATCTCTGTATCAGAGTGTTGAAGTAGAGCCTGGTAGGTCATGGCATTATCTCTGTATCAGAGTGTTGGAGTAGAGGCTGGGGAGGTCACTGTGTTATCTCTGTATCAGGGTGTTGAAGTAGAGGCTGGGTAGGTCACTGTGTTATCTCTGTATCAGAGTGTTGAAGTAGAGGCTGGTAGGTCACGGCGTTATCTCTGTATCCAAGTGTTGAAGTAGAGGCTGGGTAGGTCACTGCGTTATCTCTGTATCAGAGTGTTGAAGTAGAGGATGGTAGGTCACGGCGTTATCTCTGTATCCAAGTGTTGAAGTAGAGGCTGGGTAGGTCACTGTGTTATCTCTGTATCAGAGTGTTGAAGTAGAGGCTGGTAGGTCACGGCGTTATCTCTGTATCAGAGTGTTGAAGTAGAGGCTGGTAGGTCACGGTGTTATCTCTGTATCAGAGTGTTGAAGTAGAGTCTGGGTAGGTCACTGCGTTATCTCCGTATCAGAGTGTTGAAGTAGAGGCTGGTAGGTCACGGTGTTATCTCTGTATCAGAGTGTTGAAGTAGAGGCTGTGTAGGTCACTGCGTTATCTCTGTATCAGAGTGTTGAAGTAGAGGCTGGGTAGGTCACAGCGTCATCTCTGTATCAGAGTGTTGAAGTAGAGGCTGGGTAGGTCACGGCGTTATCTCTGTATCAGAGTGTCGAAGTAGAGCCTGGTAGGTCATGGCATTATCTCTGTATCAGAGTGTTGAAGTATAGGCTGGGTAGGTCACGGCGTTATCTCTGTATCAGAGTGTTGAAATAGAGGCTGGGGAGGTCACTGTGTTATCTCTGTATCAGAGTGTTGAAGTAGAGGCTGGGGAGGTCACTGTGTTATCTCTGTATCAGAGTGTTGAAGTAGAGGCTGGTAGGTCACGGCGTTATCTCTGTATCAGAGTGTTGAAGTAGAGGCTGGGTAGGTCACGGCGTTATCTCTGTATCAGAGTGTTGAAGTAGAGCCTGGTAGGTCACTGCGTTATCTCTGTATCAGAGTGTTGAAGTAGAGGCTGGGGGAGGTCACTGTGTTATCTCTGTATCAGAGTGTTGAAGTAGAGGCTGTGTAGGTCATGGCGTTATCTCTGTATCAGTGTTGAAGTAGAGGCTGGGGAGGTCACTGTGTTATCTCTGTATCAGAGTGTTGAAGTAGAGGCTGGGGGAGGTCACTGTGTTATCTCTGTATCAGAGTGTTGAAGTAGAGGCTGGTAGGTCACGGCGTTATCTCTGTATCAGAGTGTTGAAGTAGAGGCTGGGTAGGTCACGGCGTTATCTCTGTATCAGAGTGTTGAAGTAGAGCCTGGTAGGTCAATGCGTTATCTCTGTATCAGAGTGTTGAAGTAGAGGCTGGGGAGGTCACTGTGTTATCTCTGTATCAGAGTGTTGAAGTAGAGGCTGTGTAGGTCACAGCGTTATCTCTGTATCAGAGTGTTGAAGTAGAGCCTGGTAGGTCATGGCATTATCTCTGTATCAGAGTGTTGAAGTAGAGGCTGGGGAGGTCACTGTGTTATCTCTGTATCAGAGTGTTGAAGTAGAGGCTGGTAGGTCACGGCGTTATCTCTGTTACAGAGTGTTGAAGTAGAGGCTGGGTAGGTCACTGCATTATCTCTGTATCAGAGTGTTGAAATAGAGGCTGGGTAGGTCACGGCGTTATCTCTGTATCAGAGTGTTGAAGTAGAGGCTGGGGAGGTCACTGCATTATCTCTGTATCAGAGTGTTGAAGTAGAGGCTGTGTAGGTCACTGCGTTATCTCTGTATCAGAGTGTTGAAGTAGAGGCTGGGTAGGTCACGGCGTTATCTCTGTATCAGAGTGTTGAAGTAGAGCCTGGTAGGTCACTGCGTTATCTCTGTATCAGAGTGTTGAAGTAGAGGCTGGGGAGGTCACTGTGTTATCTCTGTATCAGAGTGTTGAAGTAGAGGCTGTGTAGGTCACAGCGTTATCTCTGTATCAGAGTGTTGAAGTAGAGGCTGGTAGGTCACTGTGTTATCTCTGTATCAGAGTGTTGAAGTAGAGGCTGGTAGGTCACGGTGTTATCTCTGTATCAGAGTGTTGAAGTAGAGCCTGGTAGGTCATGGCATTATCTCTGTATCAGAGTGTTGAAGTAGAGGCTGGGGAGGTCACTGTGTTATCTCTGTATCAGAGTGTTGAAGTAGAGGCTGGTAGGTCACGGCGTTATCTCTGTTACAGAGTGTTGAAGTAGAGGCTGGTAGGTCACGGCGTTATCTCTGTTACAAAGTGTTGAAGTAGAGGCTGGGTAGGTCACTGCATTATCTCTGTATCAGAGTGTTGAAATAGAGGCTGGGTAGGTCACGGCGTTATCTCCGTATCAGAGTGTTGAAATAGAGGCTGGGGAGGTCACTGTGTTATCTCTGTATCAGAGTGTTGAAGTAGAGGCTGTGTAGGTCACTGCGTTATCTCTGTATCAGAGTGTTGAAGTAGAGGCTGGGTAGGTCACGGCGTTATCTCTGTATCAGAGTGTTGAAGTAGAGGCTGGGTAGGTCACGGCGTTATCTCTGTATCAGAGTGTTGAAGTAGAGCCTGGTAGGTCACTGCGTTATCTCTGTATCAGAGTGTTGAAGTAGAGGCTGGGGAGGTCACTGTGTTATCTCTGTATCAGAGTGTTGAAGTAGAGGCTGTGTATGTCACAGCGTTATCTCTGTATCAGAGTGTTGAAGTAGAGGCTGGTAGGTCACTGTGTTATCTCTGTATCAGAGTGTTGAAGTAGAGGCTGGTAGGACACGGTGTTATGTCTGTATCAGAGTGTTGAAGTAGAGCCTGGTAGGTCATGGCATTATCTCTGTATCAGAGTGTTGAAGTAGAGGCTGGGGAGGTCACTGTGTTATCTCTGTATCAGAGTGTTGAAGTAGAGGCTGGTAGGTCACGGCGTTATCTCTGTTACAGAGTGTTGAAGTAGAGGCTGGGTAGGTCACTGCATTATCTCTGTATCAGAGTGTTGAAATAGAGGCTGGGTAGGTCACTGCGTTATCTCCGTATCAGAGTGTTGAAATAGAGGCTGGGTAGGTCACTGCGTTATCTCTGTATCCAAGTGTTGAAGTAGAGGCTGGGTAGGTCACTGCGTTATCTCTGTATCAGAGTGTTGAAGTAGAGGCTGGGTAGGTCACTGCATTATCTCTGTATCAGAGTGTTGAAGTATAGGCTGGTAGGTCACTGCGTTATCTCTGTATCAGAGTGTTGAAGTAGAGGCTGGTAGGTCACTGCGTTATCTCTGTATCAGAGTGTTGAAGTAGAGGCTGGTAGGTCACTGTGTTATCTCTGTATCAGAGTGTTGAAGTAGAGGCTGGGTAGGTCACTGTGTTATCTCTGTATCAGAGTGTTGAAGTAGAGGCTGGTAGGTCATGGCATTATCTCTGTATCAGAGTGTTGAAGTAGAGGCTGGTAGGTCACTGCGTTATCTCTGTATCAGAGTGTTGAAGTAGAGGCTGGGTAGGTCACTGCGTTATCTCTGTATCAGAGTGTTGAAGTAGAGGCTGGTAGGTCATGGCATTATCTCTGTATCAGAGTGTTGAAGTAGAGGCTGGTAGGTCACTGCGTTATCTCTGTATCAGAGTGTTGAAGTAGAGGCTGGGTAGGTCACTGCGTTATCTCTGTATCAGAGTGTTGAAGTAGAGGCTGGTAGGTCACTGCGTTATCTCTGTATCAGAGTGTTGAAACCTTTCTCTTTATTAAACAGAGAGAAGCTGCCTCTGCTACAACGGCAGAGAGACACTTTTATCAACTATTCTCCAGATATAAGAACAGAATAATGAAACCGACTGTAATCAGGTCAAGCATTTGTTTTAGATTAGGCCTCCCTCAAGGATAACTCTTTACCTGCCGGTGCAATAATACCTGCCCAAGCACCTTCCCCGTGGCCTTGTCCCTAAAAACACGCCACTTCGGTAGGATCAGGTTAGGAAAGCATTTTCACTAACACTTACCCCTTTTCTAACTTTAACCTAATTCTCCTAACCTGCTACGAAAATGTGCAGCTGTATTTTAGAAGCATGTGTTTAGGGGATTTCGGCGGCTCAAGGGAGTGACGGCTCCGTGTGGAGGCTGAGCTCCTGGCTCTGCTCTGTGTCAGAACAGAAGGCTCACCCACTCGGACTCAGAGCTCCCCGCTAGGACAGTCCCACCGGGAGAGATAACGGCTGATGCGGACGGCAGGTGGCACAGTCACCCCGCACAAGGCCATATAGCCGTGGTGTGGCACAGTGGAACTACAAAGTACCAATCAAAAACAAACACACACATACACAAACTGGAATAAAGTTAAAGGTAGCCTATAGTCTGACCAGCCATGGTGTAAACCAATGGAGCATCTCTCCCCTGGGTGGACCGTCTCTCTCCTCAGGGTGGACCGTCTCTCTCCTCTGGGTGGACCGTCTCTCTCCTCAGGGTGGACCGTCTCTCTCCTCAGGGTGGACCGTCTCTCTCCTCTGGGTGGACCGTCTCTCTCCTCAGGGTGGACCGTCTCTCTCCTCTGGGTGGACCGTCTCTCTCCTCTGGGTGGACCGTCTCTCTCCTCAGGGTGGACCGTGTCTCTCTCTGCGTGGACCGTGTCTCGCTGCGTGGACCGTCTCTTTCTGAGTGTCTCTCTCTGCGTGGACCGTGTCTCTCCTCAGGGTGGACCGTCTCTCTCTGGGTGTCTCTCTCTGAGTGTCTCTCTCTGCCTGGACCGTGTCTCTCCTCAGGGTGGACCATCTCTCTCTGAGTGTCTCTCTCTGCGTGGACCGTGTCTCTCTCTGCGTAGACCGTCTCTCTCTGAGTGTCTCTCTCTGCGTGGACCGTGTCTCTCTGAGTGTCTCTCTCTGGGTGGACCGTGTCTCTCCTCAGGGTGGACCATCTCTCTCCTCAGGGTGGACCGTCTCTCTCTGCGTGGACCGTCTCTCTCCTCAGGGTGGACCGACTCCCTCTGTGTGGACCGTGTCTCTCTCTGCGTGGACCGTGTCTCTCCTCAGGGTGGACCATGTCTCTCTCTGCGTGGACCTTCTCTCTCTGGGTGGACCGTCTCTCTCCTCAGGGTATTTCTTTACTGTGTTAATTCATTTAGAGCAGCAAAAGCCAATGGCCATTATTAGATTAAGATTACAATATTTCAGATTTTTGCTAAAGAGATTTCCAAAATATTTGTACTCACAAACAACAATTTAGAATTGTAAATGTTTGACAACGCACCAGGTTACCGATGTAGCCTATAAATATTAAATTAGCAGATGTGCTGACAAACTCTGACATCAAAATCTAAAATCTAAAAGTAATAAAAATTAACTGATATGTACTTTTAATTGTTGCAGTTAGGTTATTATGACTATAAAACTATCTAGTGTTTTTGTCTGACCTGTTAGATAATTATGACTATAAAACTAACGAGTGTTTTTGTCTGACCTGTTAGATAATTATGACTTTAAAACTTATATTTTATTGGTTTTACTGGTTACATAAATAACATGCTTATTTCTGTTGATAAATATATAATGTGTAAATAGCTGTAGCTAAAAGATTAAAGTGTGAGTATAATCAAAAATACAAGCAGCCTAATGAAATAGAATGATAATAAACAATAGTTTACATATTTACAATAGCCTATACTATATATTCTGTATATAATGTGGAAGAATGCTCACGAATGCAACTATTCCCATATAGTTACATTTATAGTGTCACGTAATGAGGGTTTTCTAGACCAGACATGCAGAAAATTAAACCCAGGAGGTCAACTTGGTTTGTGTTTGATATCAAATAAATAGAGGAATTTTCTGTGAAATATGCATGTATCTTAAATGTATGCATTTGGTTTTGTGAAAATATCGCCAATGCATTCGTCAATGAAAGTTCAAAAAAAATAAAGCAGTGAAAATATCCATTATGGTCCAATAATCTTTCCAAAGCAGTGAAAATATCCATTATGGTCGAATAGTCTTTCCAAAGCAGTGAAAATATCATCTTAATCTTCATTAATCATCTGGAAATACTGAAGCAAATACAACAACAACAAAAAACGATTCCTACTCGTTTTTTTGCAATCAAATAAAATATATTTCATCAAGGAAAATAATGATATAGTGCAATTTCATTTAATTCATGTTAGCAGGCTGTTAATTTAGACCTAAGGTGTCCAGTCATGGAATAATGTATGTAAAATATTATGGAAGAATGTAGGCTATATGGAATAATATGGAATAATGTCTATGGAATATTATGGAAGAATGTAGGCTATATGGAATAATATGGAATAATGTCTATGGAATAATATGGAATAATGTCTATGGAATAATATGGAATAATGTCTATGGAATATTATGGAATAATGTCTATGGAATATTATGGAATAATGTCTATGGAATATTATGGAATAATGTCTATGGAATATTATGGAATAATGTCTATGGAATATTATGGAATAATGTCTATGGAATATTATGGAATAATGTGGCAAGGTGGAATGAATAGAATGAATGACTGGATCAAAACATCCCAAAATAATTAATGATCAGCCTGTTTGGTTTGCAACTTAAAAACCTCAGAACTCTTCTGGCTTTTTCCCGGAATATATTGTCTGGAGGAAGGATGAAATAAAACGAATTTACTAATTAAAATAACGTTTTTAATGAAAACATGTAATTAATCTTTTTTTCTTTTTTTATGTTGGCAACCATTTTATAAAAGCAATACATCCCTCGAACTCGGGAAATATCATGTGATAAGTCCCTCCTAAGGGCGGTGTCCTGATCCCCGGCTTCATCTCGGGCCTAAGAATAGCCCTTAGTCAGGAGTAAATGTAAATGAGTTATTATAATAATATGCCATTTAGCAGACGCTTTTATCTTTTTATTATTTTTTATTTTATGGGTGGTCCCGGGGATCGAACCCACTAACTTGGCGTTACAAGCGCCGTGCTCTACCAGCTGAGCTACAGAGGATCACATGATCATTCCCGGGTTCTCATGCCTTATTGTTTAAATAATGTAGACTGTATGGAATAATGTCTATGGAATATTATGGAATAATGTAGACTGTATGTAATAATATGGAATAATGTCTATGGAATATTATGGAATAATGTAGACTATATGGAATAATATGAAATAATGTCTATGGAATATTATGGAATAATGTAGACTATATGGAATAATATGAAATAATGTCTATGGAATATTATGGAATAATGTAGACTATATGGAATAATGATGTAATAAGGCCCGAGGAGGTGTGGTATATGGCCAATCAGCATTCAGGGCTGAACCACCCGGTTTATAATAGGGATTATAAACTGGGTGGTTTGAGCCCTAAATGCCGATTGTCTGAAAGCCATGGTATATGAGACAATATACCACTGGTATGACGCAAAACTACTTGTTTACTGTTCTAATTATGTTGGTAACCAGTTTCTAATAGCAATAAGGCACCTCGGGAGTTTGTGGTATATGGCCAATATACTAGGGCTAAGGACTGTATCCAGACTGTACTCTGCGTTGCGTCGCGCATAAGAACATCCCTTAGCTGGTTTATTGGCCTAATACCACACCCCCTTGAGCCTTATTGGTTCAATAGAAAAAGTGACCATGCCAGAAAGGGACATGTTTTGATGTTGAACATGAACCATTTCAATAGTTTATCCTCCTTTTCAAATGGAGCTTATTTTCTTAGCAAAGCCAAAGGGGTTTCTACTAAACTAACATATGGAATTGTTTTAAAGCATTCCTCCCTGCAGGCAGCGGACCCTACTGCCGTTTCATCTGATCATTGGAGAATATGACAGAGGCCTTTCCTACAAGGGTCCATCATCTACATTACGTTCACACCGATACATTATGAAGAGAAGTTCTTTAGAATATTTCTCCCGGGTTCTGTACATTATGATGGGAGTGAAAGGGCTTGTCTTCACATTCACAGGCCATTCACATTCACAGGCCATTCCCCGCATGACCACATGCTGATTTACATGTTCTGGACAGCACGAAGAACATTTCAAAACCCCTGGTGAACAGCCGGTAAACCCCTGGTGAACAGCCGGTAAACCCCTGGCGAACAGCCGGTAAACCCCTGGCGAACAGCCGGTAAACCCCTGGCGAACAGGCGGTAAACCCCTGGCGAACAGGCGGTAAACCCCTGGCGAACAGGCGGTAAACCCCTGGCGAACAGCCGGTAAACCCCTGGCGAACAGCCGGTAAACCCCTGGCGAACAGGCGGTAAACCCCTGGCGAACAGGCGGTAAACCCCTGGTGAACAGGCGGTAAACCAGCCGGTAAACCCCTGGTGAACAGGGGGTAAACTCCAGGCCTCCAGGTAGTGGACAGCGCAAACAATATTTCCAATCCCCCTAGTTAACAAGCGGTAAAGTCAAGGCCTGTTCCAGTCATAAAACACAACAGAATGCGTTTCAACACCGAGTACCATTAAACCACCGGTAAGTGGTAACATGCCTTAGTCATTTTTACATTTACATCATTTAGCAGACATTCATATATTAATGTATCAATAAAAAGGTAAAGTGTCATGGTGCACTAAAGTCTCATACAGCCAATAGTCCAGACGTTTTCTCTAGAAAAGGGATATTCAGTCATGCTAATATCTGGCTGGTGATCGCTGTGTCTGTCTGCCTTGTGGGGCTCCGGTGTGGGGTAATGGACCAATATGCAGAGTATTTCGGACTGTGGTGTGAGAATGCGCGCTCTGCACGCGGCCATGATTCAATCATTAGCCCCCTTCACCGTTTACCACATATTCGTTACGGGACAGCTCCAGGATGCGGGACTTCGATGATATCAGGGCTCCTATTGGCCAGAAGGCAGAGGGATTGACAGCTGGCTGGCCAGCTCTCCAGCACCTCTCAGATTATTGACACTTTCCCAAACCGGCTCACGCGCTTGGCTCACACTCATCACGGAGGTTTTATTTCACTTGCACAGAGAGAGAGAGAGAGAGAGAGAGAGAGAGAGAGAGAGAGAGAGAGAGAGAGAGAGAGAGAGAGAGAGAGAGAGAGAGAGAGAGCAGAGAGAAGGAGAGAGAGAGAGAGAGAGAGAGAGAGAGAGAGAGAGAGACAGAGAGAGAGAGAGAGAGAGAGAGAGAGAGAGAGAGAGAGAGAGAGAGAGAGAGAGAGAGAGAGACAGAGAGACAGAGAGAGAGAGAGAGAGAGAGAGAGAGAGAGAGAGAGAGAGAGAGAGAGAGAGACAGAGAGAGAGAGAGAGAGAGAGAGGGAGAGAGAGAGAGAGAGAGAGAGAGAGAGAGAGAGTATTAGGACACTAGGACGGTTCTGTGCGGTGCTCCAATGTCAGTCCTGAACCGTCCATAGCTAAAGGAGAGAGAGGAGCGTCCTGAAGACCCACAGCCCCGAGCTCCAGTACCAGGCTACCGTGGAAGCCCTTTGGATTAACTTTTCACTTGACTTCACTTCTCTTTAAAGCAACACTTTTCTTATTTCCTCTCGTGCGTCTCTCTACGGTCAGTCGGTGGAATGGCAGAGAAGCGACGCTCTCCCTGCAATCTGAGCGTCAAAGCGCACGCGTTCTCGGTGGAAGCTCTGATCGGGGCAGAGAAGAGACGGAAGCTCGGGGACGACGACGCCGCAGTGTGCTGTCTCGATGAGTGGACCGAGGTGTTGGAGATTCCCGCTAACGAAGGGGAGGGAGAGAAGAGGGTGTGCGAGCGCGCCAGCGACCGGGGCCGCGAGATAGAGTGTGCTAGTAAGTAAAGACCGTTCCCGTTGCAGTGGACTGACGGCACCGGAGAAGAGTTAAATTACCCTCACGGCCACTCCGAGACTCTATCATACCAGGCTACACCCCCTACATACACAACTAAAACACTCACACTCAGATTTAACTCCTTCACATTGTAGCCTAGTCACTCAAGAGAAACCAACTGTAGCTGTATACAGATCGTTTAAAAAATATATTTATTTAACTAGGCAAGTCAGTTAATAACAAATCCTTATTTACAATAACCTAATTCTTGACAATAACTAAATTAAGGCCTACATGAATGAAATAAAGCATTAATTAAACAAAATAAAATATTAACCTTCAACAACCAAGTATGCTATATATATAGAGAGATATAGATATATAGATATATAGATATAACAATAGCCTAATAACTACAACAATACATAGGCTTAATTCTGTAATTCATGTAGTATAAACTTGAACAGGCCTACAATTATATTTTTTTTAAAAGCTCAAACTTTAGCACAGAGTTTGGGCCTATCCAACCTACAGGCCTAGTTCAGAAACTCCCAGTATTTGAAACATTAGCCTAAATAAATCAAATGTTATATCTGTAAAATAATGATTAAAACATGAATGATGTGATGATTATAGTCGCTGCTCTACTGTAGAGATGTGATATAATATCCGGTTATTGGTCTAGTAAATAGAACGGCTATGCGCGTGACTAATAGGCCGCTTTATGAGTCTTGTTACAATCATAAACATTCCAATTAGCGCGCAACCATTCCCGCAGGAAAATGGCCCCCGAACCGATCCATTATATGAACGGGGTTTACACACCCGTTAAAAGTACACAAACAACAAACTGTTCAATTGTAAAATAATACAACATTTTTGCTCCTGTATCGAGAGTTGTTTTTTTGGTGATAATTTGGGACATGGATGATTTGACCTAATGGATGGTTAGGCCTGGGTGCTGCTCTGTACTTAACAGATGACAGCAACACTTTAGTTATTTGTTATTTTTATTTATTACTTTTCTATTTTTTACTTAAAACTTGTTTTCTTAAAACTGCGTTGTTGGTTAAGTGCTTGTCAGTAAGCATTTGGCAAATAAAATGTGATATGCCATTATAGTTGTAATGCATAGATGATAACATGACAGTTATGTTATGGTCCGAATAGAATAGACTAAAACTTTATTGTCAATCCAAGGATGTGACTTTTTTTGGACATCACCGTGATACAGTAAAGCTAACATTGTCGTAATAGAATTAATATTACATTTAAGTCATTTAGCAGACGCTCTTATCCAGAGCAATTAGGGTTAGGTGCCTTGCTAAAGGGCACATCGACATATTTTTCACCTAGTCGGCTGGGGGATTAGAACCAGCGACCTTTCGGTTACTGGCACAACGCTCTTAACCACTAAGCTAGCTGCCGCCCATTATGACAGTAACGCTAATAACATGACAGTGAGTAGAGTTGTTTAGGCCTGTCCTGTCGTGGCCTGAACACCTATTCTGACAGCAACACAAATGTACCAGCCTGCTCTGGTCAGGTCTGGCCTGCTCTGGTCAGGTCTGGTCAGGTCTGGCCTGCTCTGGTCAGGTCTGGCCTGCTCTGGTCAGGTCTGGTCAGGTCTGGCCTGCTCTGGTCAGGTCTGGCCTGCTCTGGCCTGCTCTGGTCAGGTCTGGCCTGCTCTGGTCAGGTCTGGCCTGCTCTGGTCAGGTCTGGTCAGGTCTGGCCTGCTCTGGTCAGGTCTGGCCTGCTCTGGTCAGGTCTGGTCAGGTCTGGCCTGCTCTGGTCAGGTCTGGTCAGGTCTGGTCTGCTCTGGTCAGGTCTGGTCAGGTCTGGCCTGCTCTGGTCAGGTCTGGTCAGGTCTGGCCTGCTCTGGTCAGGTCTGGCCTGCTCTGGTCTGCTCTGGTCTGCTCTGGTCAGGTCTGGCCTGCTCTGGTCAGGTCTGGCCTGCTCTGGTCTGCTCTGGTCAGGTCTGGTCTGCTCTGGTCAGGTCTGGCCTGCTCTGGTCAGGTATGGTCAGGTCTGGTCAGGTCTGGCCTGCTCTGGTCTGCTCTGGTCAGGTCTGGCCTGCTCTGGTCTGCTCTGGTCAGGTCTGGTCTGCTCTGGTCAGGTCTGGCCTGCTCTGGTCAGGTCTGGCCTGCTCTGGTCTGCTCTGGTCAGGTCTGGTCTGCTCTGGTCAGGTCTGGCCTGCTCTGGTCAGGTCTGGCCTGCTCTGGTCTGCTCTGGTCAGGTCTGGTCTGCTCTGGTCAGGTCTGGCCTGCTCTGGTCTGCTCTGGTCAGGTCTGGCCTGCTCTGGTCAGGCCTTGTGTCTCTCGAGGAGCGGAACAGGCAGGAACAGACCGGAACAGACACGGCCCATTTGGCGACGAACTGTTTAGAGAGTCATGATTATTATAACTGATGGGGCAATGACACACACACACACACACACACACACACACACACACACACACACACACACACACACACACACACACACACACACATACACACACACACATACCACACACATACCACACACACACACACACACACACACACACACACACACACACACACACACACACACACACACACACACACACACACACACACACACACACACACACACACACACACACACACACACACACACACACACACACACACACTAACTGTAAATTAGGCCTACAGTCACTAGATTATTAGTAGCCTACTGTACCAATGGTATTACTACATTAAAACATGATTAGCATGCTGGTGACTGTCTTCCCGTAGCGGAGAGTTGTGACGTGGGGTTGGATAGCCCGCGCCCCGAGGCCCGGGCCCAGCGCACGCCGCCGGTAACAGTAACGGTTCCCGGAGAGGAGATGCGCGTGGACCTGCAGGGCTCCGAACTGTGGAAACGGTTTCACGAGATTGGTACCGAGATGATCATCACCAAGGCCGGCAGGTGGGAGAAAACACAACACACGTCACATTAACACATTATTAACATTACCACACATTATATTACACAGACAGATTAAAGAAAAAATAAAAAAGAAGAGGATCGAACGAATAACACGTCTTCTTCTCGAAGTTAAAAGGATAAACGTTCTGCTGGGATGAAAATGGGTTAGGCCTGTTATTTTTTATTCATCGGACTATTAATTTTAAGAAGCTCAAAGTTTAATTAAAGGAAATACCGTAAACATTGTTTTGTAGCAGCATTGTAAAACACAAAATAAAAAACATGGAGCTTGGACTAATAATAATAATAATAATAATAATAATAATAACAATAACGTTTTAAATTATTGTTTATTATAATGTTAATTAAAGCATAATTTAGAAACTTCTATCGTAGCCTACGGGTCATGTATGATTTGTATTTTCTGACAGGGCCCGCCTCGGCTAAGCAGAATCATATATTAGGCTAATGAGCTGATATATCAATCTGTGAGAAATGCGTATATTTCATGGCACGATAAATCCTAATGTCCGCGATTGTAAATATGACTAAGTGACTATGTTGCATACATATATGATGTATTTATGTAACTCTATTTCATGTCTGACATTGACGTCTCTCTTTTCCCGATGCAGGCGGATGTTTCCCGCTATGCGTGTGAAGATCTCTGGTCTGGACCCCCACCAGCAGTATTACATCGCCATGGACATCATCCCCGTGGACAACAAAAGATACAGGTGAGGATTTATACAAAATAACTTACTAATAATTTATTATAGTATATATAAATGATGTAGGCCTGTATGCTGTAGGCTTACCGCGGCTACAGGCTATTTCTATTGTTTTGATCAAAGTATAAATGACTAAGAAAGGAGACACACTTCCGTTGTTCGCTGTAACACATGGACAAAACAGGTGTATTGGTACAGTATATGGAGGTGACTTGGTAGGCTATATTTGATATAGTATAAACCCGCGAGGTTTAAGGTTTTGGTCAAATCGTTTGCTTCGCTGGAGCCGGACAAATGGCGGTTGGTCTGTCTGTTTATCAGTCAGTCAGAGATGGTTGTGTCCCGGTGCCGTTTGTGAGGATGAACGCCTTTTGGACAGCTGACCTCCTAACCTCCCGGGCCTGAAGGTCAACTAACAAATGTTACAATAACAGGTACAAAAAACACATTTTTGACGTGATTCTCTCTCCCTCTGTGTGTGTGTGTGTGTGTGTGTGTGTGTGTGTGTGTCTGTGTGTGTGTGTGTGTGTGTGTGTGCAGGTACGTGTACCACAGCTCCAAGTGGATGGTGGCGGGGAACGCGGACTCCCCCGTGCCGCCGCGTGTGTACATCCACCCGGACTCGCTGGCTTCCGGTGAGACGTGGATGCGTCAGGTGATCAGCTTCGACAAACTCAAACTGACCAATAACGAGCTGGATGACCAGGGACATGTAGGTTACCTAGACAACACTACCTATATATTATCAATATTGTATACTGCATATATATATATATATCACCAACTATTAACATTATTATCTCTGTATTATTAGGCATAATTCTCTAAATTGAGGGATGGATGGGTATATTTAAGTTCATTGATTGATTGATTGATGAGCCTATACTATTTTAAATTCTACTGTAAAATACAGTGTCTTTAAACCTGTAAAATTAAATAAAGTAAAATAAATTGTGTTTAAACCAGAGAAACTTGAGAGAGGGGATTTCAATGAAATAAGAAATTCTGCTTGAAATCTAATATTTTATCAGATGTTTATTATTATTATGTTTACTGTATAATAAAGGTTGTAGTTGATCAAAGGACAGAGGTCAGAGGTCAGTGGTCTGTGGTAAATATTCAGAGTAAAAGGATGCTGCTTATTGAGATCATATCTGGGTTGCTTT
This sequence comes from Coregonus clupeaformis, assembly GCF_020615455.1. Taxonomy (NCBI): domain Eukaryota; kingdom Metazoa; phylum Chordata; class Actinopteri; order Salmoniformes; family Salmonidae; genus Coregonus; species Coregonus clupeaformis. Next base: position 65,836 of record NW_025533979.1, read on the forward strand.
CAGAGGAAGGAAATAGATCATATTTTCCCCAAAAGTTTCAACCTCCAATTAGTATGATATGTTTGGTATGTATTACATTTACATTTACATTTTAGTCATTTAGCAGACGCTCTTATCCAGAGCGACTTACAGTTAGTGAATACACATTTTTTTTATATTGGCCCCCCGTGGGAATCAAACCCACAACCCTGGCGTTGCAAACGCCATGCTCGATCAACTGAGCTACATCCCTGCCGGCCATTCCCTCCCCTACCCTGGACGACGCTGGGCCAATTGTGCGCCGCCCATGAGTCTCCCGGTCGGCGGCGACAGAGCCTGGATTCGAACCAGGATCTCTAGTGGCACAGTTAGCACTGCGATGCAGTGCCTTAGACCACTGCGCCACTCAGGAGTACAATTTGTGGATATCCATCCTCCATTTCATATGATATGTTATAATTGCAATTCATACAATATGTTACGAATTGCAATTCGTACAATATGTTACGAATTTTCAAAATGTATGATATGTTACGAATTCCAATTTGTTGTGGCTAACGTTAGCTAAGTGGCTAACGCTAACGTTAGCTAGGTGGCTAACATTAACTAGGCTAGGGGTTAGGGTTAGGGGTCAAGGTTAAGGTTAGTGTTAGGATTTATGCTAAAGCGTTAAGGTTAGGATTAGGGGAAGGGTTAGCTAACATGCTAAGTAGTTGCAAAGGAGCTAAAAGGAGTAAGTAGTTGCAAAGTTGCTAATTAGCTAAAATGTCCTTTGGGTTGCTAGACGCCTACCCGTCCACCCCGACCAACCACCCTACTTTCATTTTTGCCTTAAGTGACCTTCTGTCTTATCTTACCGTAGCAAACGTAACATATCAAACTAATTTGAATTTCACGGACTTACTTTCACTACGTTACGTTTAGTCTATAAGACCAGGCTGGAAGTTTAGTTTAGTTTAATTTTAATATTTTCAGAATCATTGTTTGATGTTAAACAGACTTAAGCCCTCAGGCTGGACAAAATGTGTTTGGCCGTTCAAAGGCAACAGTGTGTGTTTGTGTGTGTGTGTGTGTGTGTGTATGTGTGTGTGTACATGCGGGCCTGCATGAGTGTGTGTGTGTGCATGCCTGTGTGCTTTACGGTGTGGGAGAATAGCAGGTCTTTCCATTGGTGTGTAATTTTGCTGCAGTCTAATGGTGCCCTAACCGTGTGTTCAGATCATCCTCCACTCCATGCATAAGTACCAGCCCCGTGTGCATGTGATCCATAAGGAGCGTGGCGAGGAGCTGTCTCCTGTTAGACCCGTACCCCAGGGAGACGGAACCAGAACGCTCAGCTTCCCAGAGACCACCTTCACCACTGTCACCGCATACCAGAACCAACAGGTAACATTCATATATATAAAAAAACAAAAACATTTTTAGTCATTTTAGCATACGCTCTTATCCAGAGCGACTTACAGGAGCAATCAGGGTTAAGTGCCTTGCTCAAGGGCACATCGACAGATTTTTCACCTAGTCAACTCGGGGATTAGAACCAGCGACCTTTCGGTTACTGGCACAACACTTTTTACCACAAAGCTACCTGCCGCGCCATATAATGTTTAAACAACATTCACACAAACATACCAGAACCTGCAGACAACCATACGTACACTAACCACTACACCACCGTCACTGCCTACTACAACCAATAGCTAACCTTTCCATAAAACCCATAGAACATTCACACACCCAAACCAGAACCAACAGGTAACATCCACACAACGTTTACACAACATTCACACAACATTCAAACAACATTCAGACAACCCTACGAGAACGAACAGAAAACCATAAACTAACCTTTGCTCACCATCCAGTTCAGAACGCAGTAAAGGCAGGAGAGCTCTGACTGTAGAGAGTATTAGAGTGAAAGGGTAGGAAACATGAGTTGTTACTCACCAATGGAACAACACAGTGTGGTCAAAGACTTGGTAACTTAGTTGTAGTCACTATCTGATTTCCTGTAACTACAAACACAGTTATGTTTCGGGGATATGACATATTTATAAACTTATTTCCCGATAACTTCTAAACTACCCACAATGCACGGTTTCTCAACCTCATATGGAGGATCTACTCTGTGCTACCGAGTTCATTTGCTAGCTCAAGCTGGCTAACGTTAGCCACTAGCCTTGCTAGCATGTAATTACATTCCAGACCAAGGGTTGGTGGTGGTGAGCTACAATCCACCAATCACAGGAAGTGTGATGTAAACAGGAAGCAGCTGGGGCATGTGCAGCGTGCTCTTCACAGAGTTTGTGGCTGTGTTATCTAGTGGGAACCCGTTAGCACAGCAGGCTCTGGTGCCTTCTTCCCATGGGCTCAAAATGAAAGAGAAAATCATACCTACTTGCTCTAATTTTGTAGTACCTCGTCTGTTGTCCTTTTTGTTTTGTCAACTTTTCGGCATGTTCTCTGTGAAGTAAGCTAAGGGAGTTTTGTAACTTTTTCCACCTTGGCTTAGTGCTAGCGCGCTAGCTGACGGTCATCTGGAGTTTATCTATTTGGGATTTCCCTGACTCTCCATTGGCCGGTGAAACGCCCATCTCCCCCTCGCTTTGGTAGCTAACTCAGCCTGCAGTCTTTTAAAAGTTTTACCATCGGATGGGCCCCAACCATCAATCTGTAAGTCTCTGCTCTCTTTTTGCTTTTGATCTGTGGTTATGTTTAGCTGTGTTAGTTGTGTTCTAGCTGGTCTCCAGTAGTTGGGCTCTAGCTTGCTGACCGTAACCATGGTGGTTGGCTAGGCTGGCTAGGCTAATAGCTAGTTGGCTAAACAGCTAACGTTAGCTTGCTGGCTAGCTTGCTGGCTAAGATAACTACATAAAGCTAACATTATTTGATAACTGGTTAGATGGCGTTATGTATTTCAAAAACTTTGGCGTACTTTAATGTAGCTGTAAGCTAGGTGTTGATAGCAACTGGCTGACTCAGTCAGTGCTAACGTAACGTTAGCAGGCTAGTAGGGCTAACGTTAACAGACTATTTGGCTAGAAACCTTGGAAGTTTTTTTGTAATAATACATTCATTTGCAAACAATTTGGTTTAATTTTAAGTTATACATTTAAAGTTATTTCTGTTGGCGTTTACATTATAGGGAATAAGCTGGCTTGCAGAGTCCTCCATTTTACATCACCTCACGGAAATATTTTTCCCAACATGACTTCGACATTCTTCGGAACTCTGATCGGTTTTATGTAATAATTTGAAAAATAGAAAAGTGAGGTGTAACTCTGCATTAGGACTTTTGATGTGTATACTAATGCAAATCCATGTGCTACATGTGGTTATGTTAACGCTACCTACCCTTTAACGACAGGCTGGACTACATCCCCCTTGGTGGAGGAGAGAGAGAAAAAAGAAAGAGAGAGAGAGGAGAGAGAAAAAAGAAAGAGAGAGAGGGAGAGAGAATGAGTGAGAGAGAGAGAGTGAGTGAGGGATATAGAGAGAGTGAGTGAGGGATATAGAGAGTTCTAAGGTTGTTAGGGGCAGTGTGGAACAAGGCTGACTCAGCTCAGAACACACAGCGAACATTTTGTCCACCAGAAGATGGACCAGGAAGTAGACCTGACCAGAACTTAACCACCACCGCATTCTGACCAATCACAGCCCTGGATTCTAGCCAATCAGTTGAGCAGCAGCCTTTCAGATGAAGAAGAGGAGTTGAGGAGAGGGTAATTGAGAAAGAGCCTGTCTCTACTGTTTTGAATTGGTTTCTACTGGTCTCTAGTTTACTTTATTGGATTCTACTGGACTATTCTGGACTCAGCTGGACACTAATAGTCTCCACTGGTCTTTACTCGTTTCTACTGGCCTCTACTATTCTCTACTGATCTCTAATGGTATCTACTGGCCTCTACTATTCTCTACTGATCGCTAATGGTATCTACTGGGCCCCTACTGATCTCTAATGGTATCTACTGGCCTCTACTATACTCTACTGAGCTTTAATGTTATTTATTGGCCTCTACTATTCTCTGCTGATCTCTAATGGTATCTACTGGTCTCTACTATATTCTACTGATCTCCAATGGTATCTAATGGGCTCTACTGATCTCTAATGGTATCTACTGGTCTCTAATGCTCTCTAATGGTATCTACTGGTCTCTACTAGTATCTACTGATCTTTAATGGTATCTACTGGTGTCTACTGATCTCTAATGGTATCTACTGGTGTCTACTGATCTCTAATGGTATCTACTGGTCTCTACTGATCTTTAATGGTATCTACTGGTCTCTACTAGTATCTACTGATCTCTAATGGTATCTACTAGCCTCTATTTGTCTCTGCTGAACTCTAATGATATCTTCTGGCCTCTACCAATATCTACTGAACTCTAATGGTATCTACTGGCTTCTACTATTCTCTACTGAACTCTACTGGCCTCTACTGTTCTCTGCTGATCTCTAATGGCATCTACTGGCCTCTACTATTGTCAACTGATCTCTAATGGTATCTAATTGACTCTGCTATTCCCTACTGATTTCTAATGGTATCTACTGGCCTCTACTATTCTCAACTGATCTCTAATGGTATCTACTGGTCTCTACTGATTTCTAATGGTATCTACTGGCCTCTACTATTCTCAACTGATCTCTAATGGTATCTACTGGTCTCTACTGATTTCTAATGGTATCTACTGGCCTCTACTATTCTCAACTGATCTCTAATGGTATCTACTTGACTCTGCTATTCCCTACTGATCTCTAATGGTATCTACTTGACTCTGCTATTCCCTACTGATTTCTAATGGTATCTACTGGCCTCTACTATTCTCAACTGATTTCTAATGGTATCTACTGGCCTCTACTATTCTCTACTGATCTTTAATGGTATCTATTGGCCTCTACTATTCTCTGCTGATCTCTAATGGTATCTACTGGCCTCTACTATATTCTACTGGTCCTCTGTAGCTCAATTGGTAGAGCATGGCGCTTGTAATGCCTGGGTAGTGGGTTCGATCCCCGGGACCACCCATACGTAAAAATGTATGCACACATGACTGTAAGTCACTTTGGATAAAAGCGTCTGCTAAATGGCATATTATTATTATATTATACTGATCTCTAATGGTATCTACTGGTCTCAACTGATCTCTAATGGTATCTACTGGCCTCTACTATTCTCTACTGATCTCTAATGGTATCTACTAGCCTCTACTTGTCTCAACTGATCTCTAATGGTATCTACTGGTCTCAACTGATCTCTAATGGTATCTACTGGTCTCAACTGATCTCTAATGGTATCTACTGGCCTCTACTATTCTCTGCTGATCTCTAATGGTATCTACTGGCCTCTACTTGTCTCTACTGATCTCTAATGGTATCTACTAGCCTCTACTTGTCTCTACTGAGCTCTAATGGTATCTACTGGCCTCTACTATTCTCTACTGATCTCTAATGGTATCTACTGACCTCTACTATTCTCTACTGATCTCTAATGGTATCTACTGGCCTCTACTTGTCTCTACTGAGCTCTAATGGTATCTACTGGCCTCTACTTGTCTCTACTGGTGGTTCTATTTTTACTGAATGATGTTTAATGTTTGAGTGGAGTGGCGACACCTATAAAACTCCAACTGGACACCGATCATACCCACACAAACACACACACACACAAACACACACACAAACACATACAAACTCAGACCATAACTTTCTGGCTAATTGCTGTATAACAACTCTTGTTGTTGTGAAATAACACCAACAACATAATCTTTGAAATAACACCACCAACATCATCTATGTAATAACACCAACAACATCATCTATGAAATAACACCAACAACATCAGTAGTTTATCAATTAATCAATCAGGAGATGTAAAGATCAATCCCGAATCTAACCTTTATGGAACGTTTATTTTTTACTGATGTTTGAGAAATTCTGACGGTGCGATGTTATGGTTAATGCATTGTTGTGTTTAGATGTTATTGTTTATAGTTGTATTGTGTTCAGATCACCAGGCTGAAGATTGACAGGAACCCATTTGCTAAAGGCTTCAGAGACTCTGGAAGAAACCGGTGAGTTGCACTGGGATGTGTGTGTATATACACTACCAGTCAAAAGTTTGGACACACCTACTCATTCAAGGGTTTTTCTTTATTTGTACTATTTTCTACATTGTAGAAATAAATAACACATATGGAATCATGTAGTAACCAAAAAAGTGTTAAACAAATCAAAATATTCTTCAAATAGCCACCCTTTGCATTGACGACAGCTTTGCACACTCTTGGCATTCTCTCAACCAGCTTCACCTGAAATGCTTTTCCAACAGTCTTGAAGGAGTTCCCACATATGCTGAGCACTTGTGGCTGCTTTTCCTTCACTCTGCTGTCCGACTCATCCCAAACCATCTCAATTGGGTTGAGGTCGGGTGATTGTGGAGGCCAGGTCATCTGCAGCACTCCATCACTCTCCTTGATAACATTTGAACATTTTAGTCATTTAGCAGACGCTCTTATCCAGAGCGACTTACAGTTAGTGAGTGCATACATTTTTCATACTGGCCCCCCGTGGGAATCGAACCCACAACCCTGGCGTTGCAAGCGCCATGCTCTACCAACAGCCTGGAGGTGTGTTGGGTCATTGTCCTGTTGAAAAACAAATGATAGTCCCACTAAGCCCAAACCAGATGGGATGGCATATTGCTGCAGAATGCTGTGGTAGCCATGCTGGTTAAGTGTGCCTTGAATTCTAAATAAATCACAGACAGTGTCACCAGCAAAGCATCCCCACACCATCACACCTCCTCCTCCATGCTTCACGTTGGGAACCACACATGCGGAGATCATCCGTTCACCTACTCTGCGTCTCACAAAGACACGGCGGTTGTAACCAAAAATCTCAAATTTGGACTCATCAGACCAAAGGACAGATTTCCACCGGTCTAATGTCCATTGCTCGTGTTTCTTGGCCCAAGCAAGTCTCTTCTTATTATTGGTGTCCTTTAGTAGTTGTTTCTTTGCAGCAATTAGACCACGAAGGCCTGATTCACACAGTCCCCTGCGACTGCACTTGAAGAAACGTTCAAAGTTCTTGACATTTTCCAGATTGACTGACCTTCATATCTTAAAGTAATTATGGACTGTCATTTCTCTTTGCTTATTTGAGCTGTTCTTGACATAATATTGACTTGGTCTTTTACCAAATAGGGCTATCTTCTGTATCTAACTTGTCACAACACAACTGATTGGCTCAAACGAATCAAGAAGGAAAGAAATTCCACAAATGAACTTTTAACAAGGCGCACCTGTTAATTGAAATGCATTCCAGGTGACTACCTCATGAAGCAGGTTGAGAGAATGCCAAGAGTTTTTCTGTTTTTTATTTGGAATACATATGCAAAAATTTCAAAAAAAATGATTTTGCTTTGTCATTATGGGGTATTGTGAGTGATTTTTAATTTTTAAAATCCATTTTAGAAAAAGGCTATAACGTAACAATGTGGAAAAAGTAAAGGGGTCTGAATACTTCCCGAATGCACAGTATATGCAATTTACGTAGCAGACACTTTCATCAGTCCACACATTTTGGTATGTGACCGCAGTGGGAATCGAACCCATAACTCTGGTGTTGCTAGTTCCATTCTCTTATGAACTGAGCCACGTACAGGACCATTGAAATACATAAGTACAATAAAATACTGGAAAATAAAATACTGGAAAATTGCCATCCCTATGAGTATACCTCCTCCTCTGACCATGTCATGATTTCAAACCAGATCTATGTCAGGCTTGGATTTGCCAAAATATTTTACCCCAGGTGCATAAACAATGAGGATATTTACTGGGATTTTGATGAGAACCTATGACCAAATGTTCAAGACAGGCTTGATGCAAACTAGCGTCTGCTAAATATTATGTTTTTCTTTCATTCATTTAATTTGATGACATTGTGAAAAAAATCTCTTCAATGATCACACATTTGATCAGACATGGAATAAAAATTATAGAAATGTGATGTTCAGTGAATTTTAATGGGTAATGTATCACCTAATGTGTAAACAGTGTAATGTACTGCATACTACATTCAAATGGCAATTTTTTAAACATTTATCTTACATTTTTTGGCTTAACTGGTTGTTACAATTACTAAATTGAGAAGATATCATTATGTTGTGTTTTGGTTATTAAACCAATGTTCTCATTATATTTCACAGTAAACCTATATTTTGGATCAATGGTTGTATGGTGAAAGATGTCTACAAACAAAATGAATGCAGTTTAAAAAAAAATTAAACATGACCCCCTTTTTCTCCCCAATTTCGTGATATCCAATTGGTATTTACAATCTTGTCTCATCGCTGCAACTCCCCAACAGACTCGGGAGAGGCGAAGGTCAAGAGCAATGCATCCTCCGAAACATGACCTGCCAAGCCACACTGCTTCTTGACACACTGCTCGCTGGTGGGGGGACGGGGTAGCAGGGTGAGGTATGGTGGGGGTAGCAGGGTGAGGTATGGTGGGGGTAGCAGGGTGAGGTATGGTGGGGGTAGCAGGGTGAGGTATGGTGGGGTGGTAGCAGGGTGAGGTATGGTGGGGGTAGCAGGGTGAGGTATGGTGGGGGGTAGCAGGGTGAGGTATGGTGGGGGTAGCTGGGTGAGGTATGGTGGGGTGGTAGCAGGGTGAGGTATGGTGGGGGGTAGCAGGGTGAGGTATGGTGGGGGTAGCAGGGTGAGGTATGGTGGGGGTAGCAGGGTGAGGGATGGTGGGGGGTAGCAGGGTGAGGGATGGTGGGAGGGTAGCAGGGTGAGGTATGGTGTGGTTTTACAGGGTGAGGTTTGGTGGGGGGGTAGCAGGGTGAGGTATGTTTGGGGGTACCATGTTGAGGTATAGTGGGGAGGTAGCAAGTTGAGGTATGGTGGGGTAGCAGGGTGAGGAATAGTGGGGGGTAGCAGGGTGAGGTATGGTGGGGGGTAGCACGGTGAGGTATGGTGGGGGTAGCATGGTGAGGTATGGTGGGGGTAGCAGGGTGAGGTATGGTGGGGGGTAGCAGGGTGAGGTATGTTGGGGGTAGCAGGGTGAGGTATGGTGGGGGTAGCATGGTGAGGTATGGTGGGGGTAGCAGGGTGAGGTATGTTGGGGGTAGCAGGGTGAGGTATGGTGGGGGTAGCAGGGTGAGGTATGGTGGGGTGTAGCAGGGTGAGGTATGGTGGGGTGGTAGCAGTGTGATATAATTTGGGGGGGACAGGGTTGCAGGGTGAGGTATGGTTGGGGGTACTAGGGTGAGGTATGGTGGGGGTAGCAGGGTGAGGTATGGTGGGGGGTAGCAGGGTGAGGTATGGTGGGGGGTAGCAGGGTGAGGTATGGTGGGGTGGTAGCAGGGTGAGGTATGGTGGGGGGTAGCATGGTGAGGTATGGTGGGGGTAGCAGGGTGAGGTATGGTGGGGGGTGGCAGGGTGAGGTATGGTGGGGGGTAGCAGGGTGAGGTATGGTGGGGGTAGCAGGGTGAGGTATGGTGGGGTGGTAGCAGGGTGAGGTATGGTGGGGGGTAGCATGGTGAGGTATGGTGGGGGGGTAGCAGGGTGAGGTATGGTGGGGGGGTAGCATGGTGAGGTGTGGTGGGGGGTAGCATGGTGAGGTATGGTGGGGGGTAGCAGGGTGAGGTATGGTGGGGGTAGCATGGTGAGGTATGGTGGGGGTAGCAGGGTGAGGTATGGTGGGGGGTAGCATGGTGAGGTATGGTGGGGGTAGCAGGGTGAGGTATGGTGGACAGGGTAGCATGGTGAGGTATGGTGGGGGTAGCAGGGTGAGGTATGGTGGGGGTAGCATGGTGAGGTATGGTGGGGGGTAGCAGGGTGAGGTATGGTGGGGGGTAGCAGGGTGAGGTATGGTGGGGTGTAGCAGGGTGAGGTATGGTGGGGGGGGCAGGGTGAGGTATGGTGGACAGGGTAGCATGGTGAGGTATGGTGGGGGTAGCAGGGTGAGGTATGGTGGGGTGGTAGCAGGGTGAGGTATGGTGGGGGGGGCAGGGTGAGGGTATGGTGGGGGGGGCAGGGTGAGGTATGGTGGGGGGGTAGCAGGGTGAGGTATGGTGGGGTGGTAGCAGGGTGAGGTATGGTGGGGGTAGCAGGGTGAGGGATGGTGGGGGTAGCAGGGTGAGGTATGGTGGGGGGGTAGCAGGGTGAGGTATGGTGGGGGGTAGCAGGGTGAGGTATGGTGGGGGGGGTAGCAGGGTGAGGTATGGTGGGGGGGCAGGGTGAGGTATGGTGGGGGGGGCAGGGTGAGGTATGGTGGGGGGGGTAGCAGGGTGAGGTATGGTGGGGGGGGCAGGGTGAGGTATGGTGGGGGGGGCAGGGTGAGGTATGGTGGGGGGTAGCAGGGTGAGGTATGGTGGGGGGGGCAGGGTGAGGTATGGTGGGGGGGGCAGGGTGAGGTATGGTGGGGGGGGCAGGGTGAGGTATGGTGGGGGGATAGCTGGGTGAGGTATGGTGGGGGGGGCAGGGTGAGGTATGGTGGGGGGTAGCAGGGTGAGGTATGGTGGGGGGTAGCAGGGTGAGGTATGGTGGGGGGGGGCAGGGTGAGGTATGGTGGGGGGTAGCAGGGTGAGGTATGGTGGGGGGATAGCTGGGTGAGGTATGGTGGGGGGGGGCAGGGTGAGGTATGGTGGGGGGTAGCAGGGTGAGGTATGGTGGGGGGATAGCTGGGTGAGGTATGGTGGGGGGGGCAGGGTGAGGTATGGTGGGGGGTAGCAGGGTGAGGTATGGTGGGGGGTAGCAGGGTGAGGTATGGTGGGGGGGTAGCTGGGTGAGGTATGGTGGGGGGGGCAGGGTGAGGTATGGTGGGGGGTAGCAGGGTGAGGTATGGTGGGGGGGGCAGGGTGAGGTATGGTGGGGGGGGCAGGGTGAGGTATGGTGGGGGGGGATAGCTGGGTGAGGTATGGTGGGGGGGGCAGGGTGAGGTATGGTGGGGGTAGCAGGGTGAGGTATGGTGGGGGGTAGCAGGGTGAGGTATGGTGGGGGGGGCAGGGTGAGGTATGGTGGGGGTAGCAGGGTGAGGTATGGTGGGGGGGGATAGCTGGGTGAGGTATGGTGGGGGGGGCAGGGTGAGGTATGGTGGGGGTAGCAGGGTGAGGTATGGTGGGGGGGGTAGCTGGGTGAGGTATGGTGGGGGGGGCAGGGTGAGGTATGGTGGGGGGTAGCAGGGTGAGGTATGGTGGGGGGTAGCAGGGTGAGGTATGGTGGGGGGTAGCTGGGTGAGGTATGGTGGGGGGGCAGGGTGAGGTATGGTGGGGGTAGCAGGGTGAGGTATGGTGGGGGGTAGCAGGGTGAGGTATGGTGGGGGGGTAGCAGGGTGAGGTATGGTGGGGGGGGCAGGGTGAGGTATGGTGGGGTAGCAGGGTGAGGTATGGTGGGGGGTAGCAGGGTGAGGTATGGTGGGGGGGTAGCAGGGTGAGGTATGGTGGGGGTAGCAGGGTGAGGTAAGGTGGGGGGGGTAGCAGGGTGAGGTATGGTGGGGGTAGCAGGGTGAGGTATGGTGGGGGGTACTAGGGTGAGGTATGGTGGGGGGTAGCAGGGTGAGGTATGGTGGGGGTGGTAGCAGGGTGAGGTATGGTGGGGGGGGTTACAGGGTGAGGTATGGTGGGGGGTTACAGGGTGAGGTATGGTGGGGGGGTTACAGGGTGAGGTATGGTGGGGGGGGTTACAGGGTGAGGTATGGTGGGGGGTAGCAGGGTGATATAATTTGGGGGGACAGGGGTTGCAGGGTGAGGTATGGTTGGGGGGTACAAGGGTGAGGTATAGTGGGGGTAGCAGGGTGAGGTATGGTGGGGGGTACAAGGGTGAGGTATAGTGGGGGGTAGCAGGGTGAGGTATGGTGGGGGGGGTTACAGGGTGAGGTATGGTGGGGGGGGTTAGCAGGGTGAGGTATGGTGGGGGGTTAGCAGGGTGAGGTATGGTGGGGGGGGTTACAGGGTGAGGTATGGTGGGGGGGTTACAGGGTGAGGTATGGTGGGGGGGGTTAGCAGGGTGAGGTATGGTGGGGGGGGTTAGCAGGGTGAGGTATGGTGGGGGGGTTAGCAGGGTGAGGTATGGTGGGGGTTGCAGGGTGAGGTATGGTGGGGGGGGTTAGCAGGGTGAGGTATGGTGTGGGGGTAGCAGGGTGAGGTATGGTGGGGGGGCAGCAGGGTGAGGTATGGTGGGGGGGGTTACAGGGTGAGGTATGGTGGGGGGTTACAGGGTGAGGTATGGTGTGGGGGTAGCAGGGTGAGGTATGGTGGGGGGGGCAGCAGGGTGAGGTATGGTGGGGGGTAGCAGGGTGAGGTATGGTGGGGGGTAGCAGGGTGAGGTATGGTGGGGGGTAGCAGGGTGAGGTATGGTGGGGGGGTTACAGGGTGAGGTATGGTGGGGGGGTTACAGGGTGAGGTATGGTGTGGGTAGCAGGGTGAGGTATGGTGGGGGGGGTTACAGGGTGAGGTATGGTGGGGGGTTACAGGGTGAGGTATGGTGGGGGGGTAGCAGGGTGAGGTATGGTGTGGGTAGCAGGGTGAGGTATGGTGGGGGTAGCAGGGTTTTGGAATGAGAAGTTCAAAGAGCAGGTTTCCACATACTTATGGCCATTAAGTGTATCTGACTCTGTGAATGTGCGTGTGTGTTTGTGTTTAATCTAACCGTGTGTGTGTTTGTGTGTGTGTGTGTGTGTGTGTGTGTGTGTTGCAGGATGGGCCTGGAGGCTCTTGCAGAGTCATATGGGTTCTGGCGTCCTTCTCTCAGAACGCTGACGTTTGAAGACATCCCTGGAATGAAACAAGGTGAAACCGTTTCTGTTAGAAGTAGAAGCTAGTAAAGTTATTGTTACTACAACTTTCTGAGTTAATGTTTTACAACGATGGTACTGTTCACTAACCCCCTTTCTGTCTGTCTGTCTGTCTGTCTGTCTGTCTGTCTGTCTGTCTGTCTGTCTGTCTGTCTGTCTGTCTGTCTGTCTGTCTGTAATGATACTGGTGTCCCTAACCCCCTGTCTGTCTGTCTGTCTGTCTGTCTGTAATGATACTGGTGTCCCTAACCCCCTGTCTGTCTGTCTGTCTGTCTGTAATGATACTGGTGTCCCTAACCCCCTGTCTGTCTGTCTGTCTGTCTATAATGATACTGGTGTCCCTAACCCCCTGTCTGTCTGTCTGTAATGATACTGGTGTCCCTAACCCCCTGTCTGTCTGTCTATAATGATACTGGTGTCCCTAACCCCCTGTCTGTCTGTCTGTCTGTCTGTAATGATACTGGTGTCCCCTAACCCCTGTCTGTCTGTCTGTCTGTCTGTCTGTCTGTAATGATACTGGTGTCCCTAACCCCCTGTCTGTCTGTCTGTCTATAATGATACTGGTGTCCCCTAACCCCCTGTCTGTCTGTCTGTAATGATACTGGTGTCCCTAACCCCTGTCTGTCTGTCTATAATGATACTGGTGTCCCTAACCCCCTGTCTGTCTGTCTGTCTGTCTGTAATGATACTGGTGTCCCTAACCCCCTGTCTGTCTGTCTGTCTGTCTGTCTGTAATGATACTGGTGTCCCTAACCCCCTGTCTGTCTGTCTGTCTGTCTGTAATGATACTGGTGTCCCTAACCCCCTGTCTGTCTGTCTGTCTGTAATGATACTGGTGTCCCTAACCCCCTGTCTGTCTGTCTGTAATGATACTGGTGTCCCTAACCCCCTGTCTGTCTATAATGATACTGGTGTCCCTAACCCCCTGTCTGTCTGTCTGTCTGTCTATAATGATACTGGTGTCCCTAACCCCCTGTCTGTCTGTCTGTCTGTCTGTCTGTCTGTCTGTCTGTCTGTCTGTAATGATACTGGTGTCCCTAACCCCCTGTCTGTCTGTCTGTCTGTCTGTCTATAATGATACTGGTGTCCCTAACCCCCTGTCTGTCTGTCTGTCTATAATGATACTGGTGTCCCTAACCCCCTGTCTGTCTGTCTGTCTATAATGATACTGGTGTCCCTAACCCCCTGTCTGTCTGTCTGTAATGATACTGGTGTCCCTAACCCCCTGTCTGTCTGTCTGTAATGATACTGGTGTCCCTAACCCCCTGTCTGTCTGTCTGTCTGTCTGTAATGATACTGGTGTCCCTAACCCCCTGTCTGTGTGTCTGTCTGTCTGTAATGATACTGGTGTCCCTAACCCCCTGTCTGTCTGTCTGTAATGAT